>NW_010398093.1:0-21891 GCF_000710305.1 Buceros rhinoceros silvestris | reverse complement strand
AACCTGCTTCCTAAGAACCACTGCTATCCCCAGACCAAGAACACATCCTTCATGAAATAATAAAACAGCACAGAGTAGGTGGGAGCTGCACTATGCTAGGAATGAGCATCTGAAGAAAAGTAGATGGATTGAACAGAAGGGTTGTAAAGGATCTAGGTGATCTGGGTCGATATAGTTCCTCTGACTATAGTGGTTATCCTCAGTAACTCACAGTAGATGTCAAGACCATGGAGTCTAGAGATAATTATGCTTTTGTTCAACAAATCCATCTTTACTGAAAAGTGTAATGCAGCATTCAGCCATCACTATGGGGTGGTAAAAGAGACATTCTACTTGTAAGGTGTACAGTAAGTCACCGTGGGGTCCTTTTATAAACATGACAGATATCTGCTACCTGCTGATATCTCTTTGTAACAACAGCTCCCACCCTGCTTTTTAGGCAAAGACCTATTGCTCTCTGTGCTTACCTGTTTGCAAAGCCTTGGGAAACAAAATTCTTCCTCTTCACAATGTGCTAATGGCTCACTAACTCTCATATCACTGCAGCTCCTTAACAAGGAATGGCAGGATCCAGCAATAAAGGAAAATAAGTTTATAGACAAAGCGTAATTAGAACTGGCAAAGCTGCCCTTTGCTATTTATGAACATACTTGACTATGTTTTCCTGTTGTGTACTTATAGTCTCTATTTATCTAAAAGAATGCATCTGGAAAGAGAAGAGGCACAGTATTTAATTCAGAAAAAAAAAAAGAAATCCTCATGGACCCACAGAAACAAAAAGAACTTAAATTGCTGTTTTACTCTGGAGAGCAGATCTGTGGTAAGATAATGTAACCCCTTGGCTTCAGCTTTATTTAACTGATGGGTACTCATAAGACAGGGTCCCAAGTACACTCAGGCTTCTTGTTGATGCTCTTCATATTGGCCAGACATGAGGGGATCCTGTCCTCTAGGGTGTGACACCCTGGTATCCATGAATCACTAGGAGCTTTGTCTTGCTGGCAGGCAGTGACGTGGTTAAGTGTCTGTAAGGTAGGAGTGTGCTTTAACCTTTTGTCCATGGAGCCACCCTATGGACAGTTCACAGGTAGCCAAGCTGAGCAATATATTAAACCTACTGACTAGCCATGAGGTTGGGTGGAGAGAGATGGGTGGATCCTGACAATAATACAGGTTATTTGACTCTGAGGAACAGAGCTGGAGTGTGAGAAAAAGAGGAGAGTGCAATGCAGAATGCTAAATCGTGATCAGCTCTTTCCAAATCATGCAATGCTTGTCTTGTTAATATTAAGATCCATGTTTTCCTTTGCACCACAGCCACCACCTTGTGTTTTTTTCCTGCCTCTTCCTCTGTGGCTGATTTTCTCCATTCTAGTTCAAGAGGAACAGTAAAGCTCCTTTTCACTGGTTTGCCTATTTTTCTCTTCCTCCTCCAGCTTTTTTGGTGCATTTCTGCTTCTGTCATTCTCAGAGTTCAGTTCTTTCCCTGCTGTGAAGGGTGCTGCACATCTTAAGGCCTGACTTTTTCTTAACTAATTTGGTTTTCTGGACACTGGTTCATCAAATTTTTCACCTAATGATTATATAGTTTTTTCCTGTCTCCCTCCTTCCCACTCTCTTCTCATCTGCCTGCCTCCTATAATTTCAATCTTCCTGGGATGAAGGGTATTTTAGTCTGAATGCCAGCTGAAATTCATTCCTTTCGCCTACCACTCCAACGCTGATCACCATGCATCTGCTATCTTAAGTTCTTTTTCAATCTCTTGTTCAAACTCTATTGGTTTCTAAAACTGGGAACACTTTTCAGCTGCAAATGGCTTCAGTTCTCTCTGTCTTGATTTGAATCACCAGCTTGCCTTCTATAATTTACCCTAACTTTCTGATAGAGATGTGGCTACAGAATGCTTCCACTGACTCACCAGGTGAAACCTCTGAATTTTAAGCTCTTTGAGGAAAATGTGGTGATTGTGTCCTAATTCTGCAAAGTGCCATATACAGTGCAACACACAAGTTGGAGAAAATTACTCTTGGAAAATGAGTGAGGAGCTCTTTGAGTGGAAATAGCTCAGTTAAAGACCACCTGGGAAATCAGTGACCACTTAGCTTGACTTCAGTAGGCTAGAATAAGTAGCAGGAGACTGTAAAAATAAGTATTTGGGGGAAATGAGCCTACTGAGCAATAAACACCATGAGTTTGAGATGTTAACCATGTGTGAAAAAAGCTGCGGCCTCTTTTGATATTACAGGGTGGGTGGGTGAAAGACATATGGTGGATGTAATCCATCATTTTTTAAGTAAAGTATTTGATATACTGCAATCTAAAAGTCAGGATACTAAGAAAAGATGATGGTGTGATTCACATTGGCCGACAGATCATGTTTGCCAGTAGACTAACTTATAACGGAAGTAAGGGTGGAGGTGCTGAATATTTGAGTAATACCTTTCAGTAAAATTACAAGAGGTAGTGAAATGTGGATCACAACCAAAAGTAATCTCCTGAAAGCAAATATGGGATGAGGATTTTTCCCATTATTCCTTCTTGGAATTCCACATTGGTTAACACAGCAAATGGTACCATGATGGAAATGGTGTAAGAGGCGGCCAGAGAGAAAATTGAAATAGCTGTTAGGTGCCCTGGTGAGAGTAGAAAGGAGGGACTCTTAACTGATATAAAATTTTAAAATAGAAATAAGCCATGTGATATACAGGAGTGAATACAAGATGAATATTGAGCTTATTTCCAAGGAATCCAAGAAAGTATTGAATTGCAGACATTTGAAATAGTGACCTGTTAACAAGCTTTGCAATCAAGAGGAGATTGCTGCGGAGCAGGAAGTGACTTGTTTAGAGCTTTGTTTCTGCAAGTCAGAGGTTCTTCAGTTGATTAATATTGCAGCATTAACTAATATTCATACCACCACATATAATGCTTTCACATTTCTGAGGCCGGTTTCAGAGCTTGTTAGTTTGCAAGTACATTTTGGGGGAAAAGAATCCACATGGAAATGGTACAAACCCAGTTGTTTAGAAGTTAGTGATTTAACTTAATCAAAGTTCTTTATACTTTGATTAAACAAATGATACAGGATAAATCTGCTGAGACTGTGGTTCTCAAAGATTTCAGAACTGGAATATTTTTTTCTTTTACAGAAATTTAAGCCTCACATTCTCCCTATAGGTGCCACTATGGCTGTGCTGTGCTGGTAACAGCTGTAAGCTGTGATGGTAGTCAGTAAAGTCTATTTTTCTCCTTAACCATAGCATGATCTCACAGCTTCCTTGTCCTAAATGGCCAGCCAGTTCTGCTGGAAAGAGGAATGGTCCTACCTGGGTTTTGCAACTGTGCAAGACTGCACAGGCGAGGGCGACGAAGACGAGAGAAGTGTAACTCTGCCTCTGCATGTGAAGGGTGAGCCCCTGCTTGGCAGGCTGCTTGTACACACCCTGTCTCCGTTACTTCACAGTAAATGTGATGTGTTTCATGCGGCTCTGTGAGAAAGGATCTTTTCAGAATGATAGAGTGAAGGGAAAAGGGAAGAAAAGAGAGAAAAATTGGCTTGAAGGAATGACCATACCCTGCTTTCCTAATTAGTTCTGTCCAAGAATCTGGGAAACGTGGCACTGTGGTCATCAGACAGCAATCCTTATCCCTCTCTAATCACTCCATCCAAGGCCCTACAGTTTGTTTGTCTACCTTTCTGGTCAGCTTCTGTGTGTCAGAGTTCCATGAAGCTAAGTATTGCTGGGATCCTTGATAAATCATAGCCCCTGTCTCTCCTGACTCAAAGATTTCATGCTTTGCATAGATGACTGAAGCTATCTTTGATGGAAAAAGAAGAGCTTTACATCTGCCATCTGTTCTCTCACAATCCCACTTGGGATCACATCTACTGACCCGCCATCCTTTTCATTGCTGACACTGTTTTCCATGTGATGCTCACTTGATTTCAGGGAAAAAGTCTTAGTACAACTCATGAAGAAGCTAAATCAATGATATTTTAGATGTGAATATAACTCAGGCTTTGTCGTATCGAGTGAAGTACACTGAAAAACAGTCAAATCCATTTAGGACATGCCAGGAATGTATTTCTCAAAACTTTTTTACCAAGATTTGTTCTGACTAAAATACTTGAAGTTAGTATGACTTCCACCAATTATTTCTGGTGACTCTCAGTTAAAATGGGTTTAAATCTAGTAACTTCTGATCTTCATTAGGAAAATGGAAATCAGGCTGCTTGACCTCATATCTGTGGGATGAAGTGCTGCCTTTTGGTGCCTCATCATTCTTTAAAGATGTAGTAACAGGACTGTGTTTTCCTTGAGGTAATGGCAACGGTAGAGTTTACTATGTTCGTTGCTAATCATCACCATCACACAGCACATTTGAAAGTCTTAATGCTTCTTGTGATGAAACAAAAGTAACTGGTAAGATCTTGGACATTTTGCAGAAGCTTAGTGTGATGTTAAATGTTTCACGTCAAGATGTGCCACATGTATACTTTCTGACTACTTATTGATCTCTTAGCCCACTTTTAGCTTAACTCCTGAAGTAGCCTTCTTAACAGAAGCGTCCAGATTTACAGGGTTAGATTTAGGTCTCCATAAAGTATGTGCCTACATGTGTGCTAGGTCATATAAACATAGAATCACATAATTGTTTTTGTTGAAAGAGACCTTTAAGATCAAGTTCAACTGTTAGCACAGCCAAGTCACCACTAAATCATGTCCCTCAGCACCACATCTAAACTTCCTTTAGGTACATCCAGGGATGGTAAATCCACCACTTCTCTGGGCAGCCTGTTCCAGTGCTTGACAACCTTTTGGTGAAGAAATTTTTCATAATATCTGACCTAAACCTCCTTGGCGCAACTTGAGACTGTTTTGTCTTGTCCTGTTGTTTGGCACTTGGGAGGAAAGACTGGCCCCCACATCGCTACAACTTCCTTTCAGGTAGATGTAGAAAGGTGTCTAATCACCTATAACAGTCAGTAGAAATAAGATGCCTGAGGAGACAAATCTGGTTTTACACTTCCTACAGCATGCTGCTTTCAGTTACAGCTGGATCAGGGAGCTGCCTATAACCTATGAAATCATCAGAATAGAAGCTTAATTTGAAAAGGTAATGTGCAAGGTCTGCTTGATGGCCTAGTTTTAGAGGAGAGCTTAGGTATCATTTGTAATGAGCAGATTCTTCCCACATATCAACAGACTGCTGGTCACTGAGGGTGCTTGTAAGCATTTTCAGCCATTTGATATACTTCACAATATCTAAGACATTCACGTGAGAGTGGTAGGTATGACTCAGGGCCTATATGAGACTTGTGTCACTTTGCAAAAGCCTCTGCTGGCAAGGTGGGACACTCAGCGTTTCTCAAATGATTTGACATGATATGCATGGGCAGCTGATTCCATTTCTAACAGATCTCCTACAAATCAGCCACTTCTGTGGTTAAGTAAGAACCAAGATAATTTCTACATCCTTCTTCAGTGTTGTTTAGATACAGTGATTAATTCCTGCGTGGTAAGAATGTTTTGACCGAAGCTTAGGTGCGTAAGGGAAATGGTAGATGCTCTGTCAAATAAGAAGTGGAGGAGGATTGAGTAAGACACTGTGGAAAGGCAGAAGCACTAAGAGCTGTGTTGATGAGGAAGAGATTATTTGACCAAGCAGATATTTTCATTTCTCTTGTATCTTTTGCACATTCCCCTCACTTTGTCTTGTTCCTCAGCAATAGAAGAAATAACATTTTCCCTATTTTACATGTAGCTGTCACAGTTGTAGCCAAGAAAAGACTAGCCTGATTAAATCCTTCTGAGGTAGCTTTAGCATTGTGTGAGATACAACTTCATCAATTTTCATCGTATCTCTGTTGTATCTATATTTCTTATAGGTTTAGCATTTACTTTGCACTGAGATTTTTCACTGCATTGTCCTGAATTAATCTTCTTTCCCTGGCTTGTACAGCCACAATCATAAAAATTAATTAATTAGTGACAGGATAAGGGCAATGGTTTTAAACTGAAAGAAGGTAGGTTTAGATTGGAAGCAAGGAAAAATTTTTTTATGTTGAGGGTGGTGAGACACTGGAACTGGTGCCCGGAGAAGTTGTGGATGCTCCATCCATGGAAACATTCAAAGTCAGGTTGGATGGGGCTTTAAATGACCTGATTGAGTTGAAGGTGTCCCTGCCCATGGCAGGAGGTTTGAACTACATCATCTTTAAAGATCCTTTCCAATCCAAACTGTTCTATGAGTGTATGAAAATTAAAGTATGTGCAATTGTGTGGCACCAGATCTGTTTCAGTAGGACAGCACAGTTACTGCGCTTTCCTTTCTGCTGACTCTGGTGTGAGTGGTAGCCGTGGCCAAGGCAGTGATGATGCCATCAATGATGACAATGTGGCAAACTAAAACTCTCACAGTGCTTGTTTATTTGTCATAAATAGATCGATATGTCCTATACAAAAGGGGAAACCTTGTGCATGTTGGAGCTGAAGGAAGATCTTCCACTACTGATGGGTGTGTTAAACAGTGTCACAGGACCTTATGGCAGGTCAAAATAATTCATTGTCTGGCCTGTGCTCAAATACATTTTTTCTGAGGCACTTGGTATTTGCTGATCGCTGGCGCAGCTGAGATACTCTGCATGGTATGATATTTCTATGAGATTAGGAAAAAGGTCTACTGTGCTGCTTTCTTAAAATTGACTATGTCCCTACAGTGATGGGAAAGAGCATATTAGGGTTAAAAAAGAGCAGGAGTGTAGTCTAGCAATCTGAAGCACTCAATTGTTAGCAAAAACGTTCTTGGAACTATATGTAAATTGATAAAATGCTATACAACAGGGAAAAGTATGGAATAAACAGTCATTCTTCCCGTGCTGTAGGCCTTTGGGGAAAATTACTGCGGTCTAATGACCTACAACTCACAAAACTGAGTAAACTGAAGTTAATTAGGGGGAAAAAATCTATAGTAGATGTTTCTCTTTTTGGTGTTTTTTGGCAGCAGAGAAAAAAAATTATTCAAATATTTGTGTTCCATTGACAGATTTAGTCAAAAGCCCAGGGGACAAGCTTTGACAGCACAGCTTTACAGAAGATAAAACCAGACAGGTATTTTCTTTAGAACACAAATATCTAAAGGCAGTGAGAGACCCAGCATTATTTTGACCATATCCCAAAAATCTGGTTAGTGCAGCTGCACGTGAAACAGTTTGTAGACTCATAAAGGACAGGCGTAATGTGAAAGAATAGTTCTATGGTTACATTTCTGGCTTGAAGAGCGTTTCTGTAAAAGCTGCTTAATACTGTCTTCAGATACCTTCAGAATGTCGTACCTATATGGGAGACTTTTGGTCCTGAAAAGAGTGATGAAAGGCGTAGGCAGAGAGAGGACTGTATGTCAGAACATGAAATTTGTTTCTTCCTGGAAGTGGGACCACCTGAACTACAGTTCAGATGCTTAGGCATTAATTATCCACTGCCTTAGAAACCAGGAAATGTGAGATTCTTAGAAAAAACTCTCAGCTGGCCATCTTGGGAAAGTCAAAGTGGTGACCTTAAGGAGCCACTGAAGGTAGCGTGTGCCTGCCTGTTTTATTTTGCCATGGGAGGAGCTCGTACGTTTGAACATCATTCCCTGGAGCTGGCAGGCACCTCTCAGCTTTCCATTGCCACCTTCGCCTGCAGTATAATGACTGATGGGCTGAGAGGCCCTGGGTGGTTGCAGGGCAAAGACAGACCGGTAAGAATGGGTCACAGCTGGGGAAAAACACCGCTTGGCTTCCACTATGACTGATGAGGAGCATTCATACCACCAGTTTTGTCAATCTGAGGCACTTAAAGAATTTACTCCTTTCTCAGCTGGGAGTAGCCCAGGTGAAATAAATGATGATTAACCAAGTAAAACCATATGGATGGGCTTTGCACATTAGCAGACATGCTGGGGGTGGAGGGAGGATCAGGACTTCAGTCCATTAAATTCGGTAGACATTTGCTAAGGGTCTTTGGGCTTGAAGTTACCTCTGCTCTGGCAGTTCTTTGTGTCCTTGGGCATGCCGTGTGATTTTTGATGAGGAGCATTCATACCACCAGTTTTGTCAATCTGAGGCACTTAAAGAATTTACTCCTTTCTCAGCTGGGAGTAGCCCAGGTGAAATAAATGATGATTAACCAAGTAAAACCATATGGATGGGCTTTGCACATTAGCAGACATGCTGGGGGTGGAGGGAGGATCAGGACTTCAGTCCATTAAATTCAGTAGACATTTGTTAAGGGTCTTTGGGCTTGAAGTTACCTCTGCTCTGGTAGTTCTCTGTGTCCTTGGGCATGCAGTGTGGTTTTGCTGGGTAAGTTCCTGTTTGTAAAATGAGAACTTTAACAAGCCTTTTATTGGTTTATGCTGTAATTTCTTTGAGGCAGGCATTGGCTCTTGCTATATGACTGTACAGTGCTTTGCATAATGGAGCTTAATCTAAGTTCTTCTAAGGTATCTCTGTTGAATAATAATGAGTAATAAAATTGAGTAAATATTATTTAGAAAAGATAAAATGAGTGCAGTGGTTTACTATTTTCTTCACAGGAAATGGAATGCAGAAATAATTTGGAACAGAATAGCAGCAGTGATGAAAGAAACTCTTTACATACTGCAATATTAAACTCTAGATCTTCTTATCAAAAGCTCTTACCAGGGTTTGTATTTCAGTTGAATGAAGCAAATTATTCTCAATGTAAATTATTCGTGGATATTTTTCCTAAATGCATACTGGTGTTCTGAATGCCTATCCTGTAAATGAATGATCACCGCAGAGAGGTACGCAGGCTCTCTCATAAATATGGGCAACATAACCCTTATATCTATCTTCTCACAATCTGTCTTCTTGGAGAAAGAAGGATGGATAGTGAATTAATGAGACAATGTACAAGTAACTTGGTAGGAATAAGACAAGATGTGTGAGTCAGACCGTATGGATATGTTTATATGACTATGTAGTCGCTGTGGGGTAGGATTCATCTCCGGTCCCTTAGCATCCTCAGCACCCAGTGACACCCACATGGCATGATTCCACTTCTTTTGGGTAACTCACCTTGTTTAGGGCGCTGTCCTTCCCAGTGGACTAAGATAACAAGTCTAGTAATTAAAGTCAATTAGAGGCAATTTTTCAAAGCTGCATTAAGAAAATTATTCTGTCTTCCTGTAGCACAGACACAGAGTTAACCTAATACTAAATTGTTCAGCTACTTCTGTAATAGCACAAAGTTTGACACTTAGTGATTCAGCTAGCTGGGTGCCCATGCTGTTCATGTGTATTTGTTAGTAGCTATCCCATTATTTGTCCTTAATTAGGTTGCTTTAAAACTAACACATGCCTATACAAGCTGTGGTCCCTCCCAGCATGTTTTTCAACAGAAGCAATGTTCTGGGGGTTTTTTTGCATGAAGCTGAAGTATCTGATCCTTTTTTGCTATTTTCTGCAATACAAAGAAACATATGGTGAGGATAGGTGTTTCCTCTTCTTGCATTCTCTCTCCCTTGTATATGAATTTTTACCATTATGTTCCCTTGCAGAGCTAGTAAAAACTGCAAGTATGGGAGCAACTTCAGCAGTTCATTTGTAGACTTGGTGACGTTACAGTTGAACACAGCCTGTAAAAATGGCAGAAGGTGTGCTGAACCATTCAAAACCACCTGCTGTCCTGACTGCTAAAAACAGCCCTGAAGAGCCAGAGACCATTATGGTTCTTGAGTAGGAAAAATGCTCCTGACTTGGCCTCCTGCACCTGGCCACATCTGTTCTCTTTAAAACTCTGGAAGCAAGAGGAAAGTCAACATGGTCCAGGAGGCTCTGGAGTTCAGAGGGTCGGACGGCAATGTGTTGGTGAGATGACACCTTCACCTTCCTCTTGCTGTTTTGATTACAAATTGCAGGGACTGGTTTTAATGATGTATTGGTGTGGTGTTCAGAAAACAGGGTCTTGTGTAAGACTGAACTTAGCTCATCATGAAGGTTAGAGATGACTGCTACTGGGGGTCTTCTTGGAGCAGCCAAATTTTGGTACTGGGTCTGATATGTGAATCTTGACTAATGGAGGCTAGAGAAAAGAGGTTTATGGAAAGAGAGGGAAAAAGATGAGGAGCTTTGTCAGAAGGAATGAAGCAGACCATTGGAATGGTGAAGGGGAGCTTCCCTTGTTCACATGAGTTGGAGAGAACCAGAGGCAATCCTGAATTTGGGGTTGATTCTGACAAGGGCTGACATCTATTCAGCACTCACTGCTTTAATCTCAGCCATTCAGCAATCCCAGGATTGGACAGGATCAGGGTTATAAAGCAGATTGCAATTCTTGCAATCCTCTAATTCTTGCACCTTTATACTTGTGTTTCATGGAACTGCAAAGCCTGTGAATGAGGGGCTGATTTTCAGATGGCATGAATCAATTGAACTGCCAACTTGCATCAGCTGCCCTAGTGATTGGATCTGACATTTACACATTTTGCTTAGGAATGAGGTATGCCTATTCAGGATTTTAAAAAGACATAACTAGAGTTTCCAGTTTCTTTTATTTTTAGATTTTTTATTATAGTTCAGAATTTCTTAAGCATCCTTAGTATCCCAGCTGCAGATATGATGAAAACCACTATATCTTTGAACAACAGATAAGACATATCTGAGAGCCATGTCTTGTCTTCCAGAGCAGACATTTTTTTTATGCAATCTGCAAAACTATGGACATTAAGGACACCCAAGAAAAAGACAGCCTTTATCTGGCTTTTTGAACTGGGCACAATAGAGGTCTTGTGAACAGACAGCTGAAGTGGTAGTCAGATGGTATGTGTGCAACCAGTTTTGTATTTGTAGAAAAGAATCCTCTATTATCAGAGTTACAGTGGCGTCTGAGTGTGCTGTGAGCAGTTATTCTCTTGCAGAACATAGATGATGACATTCCCAAGGATACTGACTTGTTAGGCTGGAATGAAGGAGCTCCACAAAGAAAAAGATGGCTTTTAAAGACAGCCCACCTGGGAGGGCTGGAAATTCCTGCTTCAGCCAAGAGTGGCCAGCTGCAGCAGCAAATGATTCTTGAAACTATGTGCAATCATCTTAATATCCTATTCTATTCATGAGGTTTTTTGCCTTGCTGGATGGATCATTAGGACATTTTATGTCAAAATACAGCAAAGAATGCTCTTGGATCATTGGCATTGTAACTGTGGAAGACGTAACACAACCTCATGATAAAGGCGTATTTTGCCTTGCTGGATGGATCATTAGGACATTTTATGTCAAAATACAGCAAAGAATGCTCTTGGATCATTGGCATTGTAACTGTGTGGAAGCAGTACCACAACCTCATGCTAGAGGTGTCTGAGCTGTGTATGATCATCCCTAGTCCTTTACTTTGGGTATCCTTTTACATCAGGGAGAATGCAAGAAAAATTGGAACCGGAGCACTTCTTAGCAGTCATTTCTGCAAGTGACTGCCCCACATATACTAAATTGGAGAATTGTGACCCTCTCTTGTTTCTTACAATCCTGCAGGAGCACGACAATTGTGGTTGTGGTCTTCTGGGAGTGCTCACAATGACAGCACACATAAAATGATAATGTATGGAAGGGTTCTGCTCAAGGAGTTTCCTTTTGGGATAGTCAGTGCGGCAAAAGGAGGACTGAGATACTGAAATGAAATCCCACATTCCATCTAGGTGTCAAGCAATGATTTATCCCTTGGCACACACTGCAATTGCAAGCATGCTGCCATACGCCACCTTTAGATCTGTATGTATTTCTTATATACATACCTATTTTTAAGGCTGATTATCAAAACTAGTAAGGGCAAGGAGGAATTGGATGATTTACTATCCAAGAAATGTCATTTGGGGAGAAAAGTCTATTCTGAAATGGGAGGAAAAAATTAATATAACTAAACCTTCCAAATTCCTCACTTTAAAGTTAAAATTATATAAAAGGCAAATTTCAGGCCTTTATAACCATATTCTTTTCATAACACTTAAATGTTTCATTCTGATTTTAGGCTTTAACAACTATTCATTATGGATTATGACATCCAAAAAAGTTAAAGTCATATGAAAAGGGAAGTTCAGAGACTCTTGAAGCATATTATTATATCTTCACTTTATTTCAACAAAAAGGGTCTTTTTTTTTTTTGCTGATGATATACCATGTTTGGAAGGAAAAAATAGTCTGCTGAAAAACATGGCTTTGAAAATCATGAGTATATTCAGGTTTTTTCTTAGCATGGCTAAAGTTATGCAGTTCTTCAGTGCTATTAATAATTGTACTAATAACTGTGCTTGTGATGAAGTGTTTGCAGACGGGAACACAAAGAGCCTTGGATCTGAATGCCTGTAAATAAGAGGAAGCTGGATGAGGCTGAGGTCCAACTCTAGCTGTGATCCTCAAGGCAGGAGGAGGTTCCACTCGTTCTGCTCTTCTGGCACCTGCTGAAGTGCACAGGCCGTTTGTTTTAGTATGACTTCTGAGCAGCACCATCATTTCCAGCCCACTGCCGTTTGCAAACCATACCATCAGGTACCTGCTTTCACCTGCATATGCACAGGTGTCTCAATATTGCCTCCTTTAATTAGGTCAGTGTGAAATTCCAGTTCAGGGCTTCATTCAGGAGGTGGGCATCATAATAAATATTTCTTTTCCTTCTGTGATATTTGATTCAATCACTTTGGCTTTTGGCTAGCAGCCTTTACAATTTTGCTGTTCAAGATGCTCCCTTCACACAGCTTCATTACTTGGGAAGGTGCCTTTAGTTCTGTGATGAACAACTCTTAAGCAGAATTAGGTTGATGTTTACAAACATTTTGCCACAAAATATTTCTTCTTTGGCCTGTGATTGTAAATGCTCGTTAAGGGTAATATGAATATAGATGTATGAATTGAAAGTAGTCTATACCTTTCCATTGCATGTTATCCATGAAACTGCAAGGATAATTCAACCTTATTTTCCTCTGGATGTGGTCTGCTTTTTTCCTTCTCTGACAAGTCAGAAGATAAAGCCTTTGGTACAACAGAAAGGGACATAAAAGGGAGGTAATCTTTAGTTCCCAAAGGCTCTCATGGGCAACTAGAGAAGTCTTGGTCTGTGATGGTGGGGAATGCAATTGCCTTGAGGTGGTCTTGTCATCTCTGCTACAGAAGAAATACCTGTTGTGGATGAACTCCTGAACCACTCCAGTTTACAGCGTTACTTTGAATAATGCTTTGTTATGCCATGATCCAAAAAAAAAAATCACCTTGGCTTAAATCATGTGCCGGGCAACACAATATCAGGCCTGGGTTTCAGGTACTTTTCTCAAGGTTCTTAAAAAAAAAAAATCACCTCAGCTTAAATCATGTGCTGGGCAACACAATATCAGGCCTGGGTTTCAGATACTTTTCTCAAGGTTCTAGGCTTATACTTCTTCAGGTGTTATATTCAGTGCTGCCTGTCTTTCTGACTTAAATTGCTAGCTCTCAGGAATATCAGTGCAAATCATGCCAAACAGAAGTTTTAAAAATAGCAAACTGTCATGAACCGTAGTAATCAATGGTGAGTCAGTCAAATAGGAATGTTCCTCATAGGGACCAACACTTTAACATTATTGCTAATAATCTCCAAATATCTATAAAATTCTGGTAGCTAAAAATTGGGCATGACAGACATTGTCAGGCAGTTGTAACCACTATGGTGAAAAGTCATGTATGGTACCTGGATCACCTGCTTAAGCTGTGTCAATTAGGACAACACGTGTTTTAATACAGCGAGATAAAATTAAACTCTGGAACAATGTGACATAGCTGCATGTACAATATAGGAGACTGCATTGGAGGATCAACTACTTGAGATTAAATTCAGAGAAACTCAAATTAGAAATCAACGTTGTTTTGTGAAGTGAGATTGAAGTAAATTGCATTACCTATGGCTGTTTTCTAGGGATTTAACCTATGAACATATCAAGTTTTTTTTCACATGATGGCCTTTGCAGTTGAGCCACTGGGATAAATTGTTGAAATCTGTGATATGCATATCTATTACCTGGTCTTGGATTTTTAAATTCAAAAAATATGGTAAAAAAAATTAAACAATAGAACAGACTCATTATTACTACTCCCCCTACTACTATTTTACATCTATATGGGGATTAGATAACCAAGTCGAATGCTGAGTGATTTGTTTTTATGACTATGTTTATACCTAATTTAAGAGTGACTTGCATATTCACTTTACTGAGATTCTTTATGGCAGCCTTCTACATTTAATGAATCATTAAAAATACATAGAACAACACAGAGCAAAGTACACTCGGGCTGTCTGTGTCCTCAAGAACTAGGAGTAGAATTCATCTCCACATTTAGGTACACAAATGTAGGTATCTATATGTCTAAGCTCTTGTTACAGTCGCTGGAAATATAGCTGTTACTGCCAATTGTAACTGTTAAAGCCAAGTGAACCCAGAGAGGAAATCTGCTCCTCTTGAAGCAGATATCTATCTTTGAGATGAATGGCGTGTTATATGCCATTAACTCTACTGATAAGGAAGGTGATTCACTTAAAAAACCAGAAACTTCTAGCAGCATTTGAGAAACCTTGCCTAGTCTCCAGCTGCCGCTGCAGAAAACCATATATTCCTCAGAGGTCCTGCATTTCCCACTCTTCTGTAGATGCCCCAGAAACCCTTTGGTACCTCAAATCACAGCAGATGCCTAAGTCTGGGGAGCTGACTGGATTGCAGACACACCTACATTTAGATGACAGAGCCTGAAGCTGCACCCAAATGTAATAAGGGTTGGATCCATATTCAGTGAAGTAAGGGGGTTTATGTTTCTGTACAAAGAGTATTACACTGGCAGCTCTCTCTTTGTATCTGCCTTAGAATAATCCTTTTGCAGTATACTAGTTCTGAGTGACCTTTCCAAAAGCGCTATAGCTAAACCGGGCACCCTTTTACAGAGAAGAGCGTTAACGATCCTATGAACAGCAGCTGGCACAATGCCTATGCTTGGAGATGGCTGTTCCTGTAGGTGGGGTGAACAGTAGAGGCTCATAAGCTGTGATTTGTGTTTTGCCTTGTGTCAAGTCAGTTCCCCTCTGTTCTCTTCACTGCACTACTGTGCTCTCTGCTGAAGACACAGACACAAATAGCTGCAAATACCCAGTAAAGCAAAGAGTAAAAAGTTTTACAGTATGAGACAAGATGCACCTACTATTACGGAAGCAGCTCATGGGCTGCTATTTTCTTTCTTCTGTAAGGATGATCCTTGACTTAGAGCCACCAGCTCTCTGCTTTTGTATTTAGCTGCTTTTGTCATAGAAAGTGATATCTGTTCTGCTGAGGTTGCATGCAGTTTTACTAGTTCCCTAATGTGTCTTCTAGGTACTAATGAATAGTCAATTAATGACTGCTATAATAATATAATAATGCTATTGTATCAAAAATTAATACATTTTAAAGTATCTAAGAAGAAAGTACCTTTAATATACAAACTATTCTGAAACTTATTTAGATGCTTAATCAAAAAGATGTAAAGGATGGGTATCTCCAACCTTTAGGCAGGACAAAAGAGGTAGATTACCAACACTGCAAGTTTATGGTGTGAAATGAGGTGAGGAATAGTTTAGGAAGTTATCAACATGATGAAAATAATTACTCAGAGACATCTCTTAAATGTTCTTCATCATGGATTTGCTGCTATGGGGCTATTAAGGGCACCAACACCAGGTGGAGAAGATAATGTATCTTTCCTGGTGGCATTCACAGAGCTGAAAATGAGGGGAGTTCATTATAGTAATTTAGCTTAATCTTCTGAATGTCTCAGGCCATAAACCTTCATTTTTGACCAGCGAGAGGTAGGGTGCTAGGCTGAATGGATTAGTCTTCGTCTTTGTGGTATTAGCTGGTTCAAAGACAGTTACAATCCCTTAATTACAGCTGTCTGCAGTTGGCTTAGGTAGTTTTTCTGCCCTTTTTTCCTGCGGAGAGGTTAATTGTTCCATTTCAGACCAGCTTTTTAATCTTTTTCTCATTCTTGCTGTATCTACTCTAACTAATCTGCAGCGAATCAGTGTACTTTCCCGAAAGGGTCTGGGTTCTTGTTTAACTACTCTGATGGTTTCAGAAGTGTCATTCATCATGTTCCCAGCAGCTCAGCATGCAAAGGATCAGCCAGAAAGCAAACACAATGCCCAGGCAACTAAACTGCAAATATTTTTCTGCATTTAAAAGTCCAAATTCAGTTACCTTATGTGTTAATTCACAATATAAGAAGGTCAGATAGCTAACGGATACTTGACAGAAACCTGTATAATATTCATATTTCTCTGGTAGATTATTATGAATTTGCTACATGTTTCTTATCTGTTTAGGTACTAATCTTTTAAATAGGAACTGTTGCAACAATGGGGTACAGCACCTGACAGAATAATACGCCAGTTTAAGTGTGAACTTTGAATAATCTAGTACCACAACCATTGTTTGTGGATTTCGGAAATTCAAAATTTCAGAACTTTGAGTCTCTGAAAAGCTCTTGTGGTTTGAATTTTGGATGGTGATATGAAAAAAGGATGTCCCTGGATATAAAGATTTATGATCTGAAATATATATAATGTTTTTTGCCACATGACTCCTTTATTAGATTGGTCTCTGTGTAGACAGACTTATTCCTGTGATATTTATTCTCCACAGCTTGGGGTTAGTATAATCTTCAGTGCAAATAACACAAGGAACTCTTTGGTGTATACATGATGTTACAGCTCTGGGGTCAGTTGCTTGACACAGCGCTGCTGGCATGTGCTATGCATCTATGTCCATCTGCACATCCATTCGATGCATTTACATAGCCCACAGTTTCAGTATTATGGCTAAGACTATCCAAGGATGAATATCACTAGATGTTCCTCTGGTAGACCCCCATTGCACTGCTGCCAGAAGGCGCAGGGGAATCCTAGCTTTGGCTGAGAAGCTATACTTATTTTCCAAATGTAGAGTTTGAGAGGCTACAAAAGAGATGGGTGTTCACTCATTCAATTTTGTAGAAGAGTTGTCAGAAGGCAAACATATGATACATCCCAGGCCCAAGTATTTGCTATGCTTTTATTGTTTGAGATTTAAAAACAGGAGCCTGACTGACTTTTGTAATCAGAAAATCAGAACTGATTTTACAGTGTGATAATTCTGTGATAACATAAGCTGTATAGCTATTTCTAAGAGCAATGACTGGAGGGAAGCCAATCCTTCTGTTTTACATTGCTGTACCAAACACATCAGATGGTGTTTTCCATGTCTCCATTGAGAACCTTTTTGGTTTTAATCCACTCTTGTTCACGTTCAGGTCTTTAAAATATGGTTTGTTTACTGTAGCGTTTTCACCAAGGAAGGAGGATAGATTTCTTTGCCATGCTCTTGGAAGTTATTCATTATTATTGTTCAACATAGAAAAATGTTGCCTGGGAAAGTGAGTAATGATTCAATAAGATTGGCAATGTTAATGGATTTTCAGGACATAGGCCATGAGCACAGCAACATGGTAGGGGTCATGTTGATCTCATCTCTGTCTCTTATCAGCCTATGTTATCAAACAGGTCAGCAATGAAGGGAATTGCACTGCTTATCTGCAGTATACAGTCAAAATCAGTCAAGGAGAACCACCATTCATGATAGGTAGCAAGCAACATGAAGAATGTAAACTTGCTTCCTCTAGGGTGACAAATGAGTAGGTTGTCTAATCATCATTTTCTATGTTCCCCGTCATCTTCATGAACTTGCAATTCAGCCCTCAGGGCCCTAGTCAAAGAAAGAGCCTTGCTGTTAAAGATAACCAGTATACTTAGGTATAGGTGTAAACATACCCTGCCTTACAGTGTTTACAAAGCAAACATGTAAGGTAGGACAAAGAAGGGTGGGAAAATAGGAGTTAGAACATTTTCTTATAGAATGCAATTTAACCTTGGCCTGCTTATAAGGCAGAAGATGGTACTCACAACCAAGCCCTTAGAAAATTTCAAATGTAGTAACAATCAGGTGAATGATACAAAGGAGTTAAAACTGTGTAAAGAAAAGAATTGTCCTGCCGGAAGAAAAAAATGGGACGTAAAAAGAAGTAGCAAGGGAATGGACTATCAAAGGAAAAATGTCCCAGAAGAGACTTTCAAAGACCTAGTGGAGCAGAGATAATAGACTTGAAAAGAGGCATTTGTCTGTTGTATTAATATGACATTGGTGCCTTTGATTAGGAAGAATGGGACTCAGGCGTCCAGTCCTAAGTTCTTAAACTCGTACAGATATCTGGAGTAAATGTGTTTTGACCCTTTCTCTCCCACTCTCCTTCACATCTACTGTCTTAGAGTTGTACAGGGCAGCCAAGCTAGAGAGTTGCAAGACGGGGGAAAAACACCTCACGTATAAAAAGGGTATGTTTTCAAATGAGATTTATGGTTGTGCTTTGCTGAGCATCCATGCCACAGAAACGGGAGCTCCTGCATTGTTCTTTCCCCCTTCTCCCCCTGCATTTTTTTCCCCATCTTTTAATCACAGGTTGCATGATTGACAAAGGCAGCCAAGCTAGAGAGTTGCAAGACGGGGGGAAAAACACCTCATGTGTAAAAAGGGTATGTTTTCAAATGAGATTTATGGTTGTGCTTTGCTGAGCATCCATGCCACAGAAACGGGAGCTCCTGCATTGTTCTTTCCCCCTTCTCCCCCTGCATTTTTTTCCCCATCTTTTAATCACAGGTTGCATGATTGACAAAATTCATGTCAGGTTATTCAGGTAATCAGCTTCAACTGTCAGAACAAGAAAAGTCATTGAAATTGAAGTGGCAAGAAACACCCTGGGATCACCATGGCAGTATTAACAGCTGTTATTAAAGAAGGTGATCTGAGCCATGCAAAAGTTTACTGTTTCATCAACCAGTGGAATATTCCAGATTCAGTTCTGCCTATAATTCTAGGATGCCATTTTTTTATTACCTTTGCTGAATCCAACAACAAAACCCCCCAGACTTTTTCTGAGGTCTAACACAGTGAAAACACTAGTCAGTAAAATCTGATTTTTTTTTTCTCATGGCAAATCTCTGCTAACTCAAACCCGATACTTCAGGTTGAATTTTAGGGATTGCTTCCACCTAATTACTTTGCTTTTGCATCTGAACATACTCCCACATGTACAAAACTACATGAAGTCAGTTTGAAGAGGCTGTTCTAAAATCTACGTTGCTGCCTTGGAGAGGAATGCATAGTGCTTTCCAAGTAATTTGAAGAAAGCAGCAGGTGAAATCTTGGCATCCTCTTTTAAACAGCTTGAATGCACACAACACAGAAAAATAGGAGCAAGTCAGCAAGGAATTAAACATGTTGAGATCCAGCTGGATAACTGATGTTGCTCTGGTTCCCCTGCACAAATGCCAGTCTCCCAGGCAGGATTGCTGCTCAGCTGATAAATGCTGCAGGCTTACAGAGGAAATAGTTTTAAAAGGAGGAGGTGGAACACTCACTTCAGGACAAAATTCCAGCCTTTTATTGTAATAGACCTAGAAAACAGTGCTTAAAATACCAAGAACAGACAAAGCTTTTATTATTGTCTACACATTGATGCGTGTTCAGAAAAATGTACCAAGACCTAGTTGAAATGGAAACAGTAAAATCTCTAAGAAGAGAGGGAGCTGGCAAAGCACCTTGCTCCCATCTCCTGTCATCCCTAGCTGCATCAATAGCAGTCAGCTAAATTAGATGCAAGTCTGGCTTGTCTAGCCTCCAGAACAATGTAACTACACCCAAACTGGTTTTTTGGGTGTAGTCCATGGCCTCCCTTCCAACTGACCAAAATGTCTCAAATCCACCCATGAACAAAGCTCCGAAGGCAAACTTAGTAGTTTATATCCTCTTAGATTAAGGCACTTAACAGGATGATCTAATTTAGGAAACAAAGTGTCCTGGCCTGCCTCTAAGATGACCACCTCCTCTTTCCAAATCTATCTGCCTTTCCTCTGGATGTGTATCTGGCTGCTTGGGTGACCAGGTCCTAGCTTATGCATTCCGGTTAGCTGCCTATTTTCAGCACAAGAACAACTGCGGATGTCTTCCCCTGGCCTTGGCTTTGCCTTTGTCACTTTTGCCGAAGCTGGATAGTTCAACAGAGTGAGACATATCGTACATCTCAGCCATTAGGTCACTCTTTGAAAGTCGTGCTCTTACAGGGCTGGAATATAGTGCCTGCATAGCTGTGTGATATCACACTTCATTTTCTTTGTGTTTCCTGCTGCAAGGATGGAAAAACACAAAATGAAAAACAGTGTTATTTTGGGATCACAGACACAAGACATGCTCCACCCCCACTTATGATCTTTGTTTTCTTATATATATTCAAAGCTATGTAGGACAAGCTAATTGTTTAGTTTTGACTCAAGCAAAAGTTAATGCTAAAAATGATCAATCAGTAACGTGTTTGGAAACATTAGAGTCACAAGTGATGAATACAGACACTCTCCTAAATCCCTGTATGGATTCTTCAGTGGCCTAATTTAAAAATCTGTAGCTTTTAAAAACTACAGTTTGATCTTGTGGTGGGTTTACCCTGGCCAGCAGCTAAGCACCCACACAGCCACTCACTCATTCAATCAGACTCCCTCCCAGCAGAACAAGAGACAAAATGGGAAGGAAAAAAAGCAAAAATACCCAACCCCTGTGTGTTGAGGTAAAGACAGTTTAAAAGAGGAGGAAACAGGAGAAAAGAAATTATGCAAAGGCAATCACTCTCCACCTCCCACAAACAGTGTGATGCCCAGACTCTGAGTAACGGCTGCCTTGGAAAGGCATGTTTTTATTGCTAGGCATGACGTCATGTGGAATGGAACAATCCTTTGGTCAGTTCAGATCATCTGCCTCAGCTGTGTCCCCATCCCAGCTCTTGCCCACCTCCAGACTTCTTGCTGGGGGGGCAGAGTGGGAATAAAAAAAGGCTTTGACGCTGTGCAAGCACAGGTTGGTGATGGCTGAGACATAGGTCTGTTATCAAGTGTTTTAGTCACAGATCCACAATGGGCTGCTCTGGAGAAAGTTAGCTCCATCCCAACCAGCCTCAGTACACACCCTTACAATTCTTCCACATAAAAGTAGATAAAAAAGTTAATGGGCTTCATCCCCTCTATCTCTCACTTGCCTTCTTTTATGCTAGTGTATTCTAAATGGCTTCTATACAGTTAGCCTGAATTTGTAGAGATGCGAATGAGAAGACAAGGAGTTGGAGCTGGTCTGTCCAAAGCTTATTTTTGGTTATAGTGTTCTGGAGTGAACCACCCTAAAACAACTAGAGAAGCTGGTGACAAATCACACCATGGCACTGGTACCTTACCTATAGCATTGGTGCCTTCTTTAATGAATGTGCACTCCTGTACAAGACCAGTTGTCCTGGTATCTGAGACATTGAGCTGCCAGTTGTCATGGTATCTGAGACATTGAGCTGGGTGGACTTCAGCTGAACCCACTTCAGTCACCTACACCAGGTTCACTGGAATGATGCCTCTAGGCATCCCTTGAACTGTTCCGGACAGGGAAGATTAGACCTGTCCATGGTGTGTGTGGGAGTATGGGTCAGAAACCACTGAATTTGCACTGGATGAAATAGCGTTGGGTCAAGCAGTACCTAAGTTAGAGTCCCGCAGGCTCTTGCATGAAATGTGGATGTTTTCCCACATTCAGATTAAGCTCTGGGTTCTCTGAACCGAAGCTCCTCAGTGTGGTGTTGCTATGCCTTTGGATTAGCAAGGGTAGGATCCATTATGAAAGGCAGCCTTAGCCCTGCTTCTTGTATAACAACGCAAAGAGGACATTTTTGGAAACATAATTTTTCTCTAAATTAGGTGGAGTGCTCCAAATTAAATATA
>NW_010398092.1:32277-33733 GCF_000710305.1 Buceros rhinoceros silvestris | reverse complement strand
TTATAATTATATTAATTAATATTAAAATTATGTCTGAAACTGGAGGATACATGATATGAGTGCAGGAGAGTGACAGTGTCATTGCTGCTCAATGTTCTAACTGGACTAGCTGAAGTTTCTTTCCATTTCTTGCTTACTCGCTTTCATTTCTTTCTTTCTTTGCCTCCTTCCATTTTTTCTTTCTTCCTTTCTCTCTGTACACCTTGATTACTTAAAGGAAATGCAAAATCACTGCACTGAACACTAAATGACCCATGAAAAAGAAATCGAAAGATCCTTGCCCTCTGTGTGGTGCTATGCAATCACTGCGCTGCTTCTAGGCACTGCTTCATACGTGTATCTGCAATATTAAGCTCAGACTTATGTCAAAAGAAAGTAACAGTAACTATTTTCTTGTCTCTCACAAGGACCCAGGCTAAGCTCACTCGGAAGGGTGCCAAGCAACACAGGAGTCTAAGACAAAAACCCCCTTTACTTTTGTGGGAAGAAAGCAAGTACATAAATCCAAATGACCCTTCTTCTTACAGGTAAAGAAGGCAGAGCTACTTTCTACTTCCTGGTTAAACATTCTGAAAGGTACTTTTCATGCTTTTTTTAATGAATTTGATTCAATTTCTACAAATACTAGAAATACCACGCTTGCTTACGAGTTAAACAGTGACACAGACAAATTGTTTGGCTAGTCTGCAAAAAGGGAGCTTTTACACACTCCTCTGTTGTTACAGCCATCCATCACTGGCTGACCTGTTAGACGAGCATAAACTAAAAAAAGACTATGACTTTTTCTTATCTTTTTCTTTTTTTTTTTTAGAAATGCTGTTAGTGTTCTAGCATTTACAAGTCTTGATTCTAACTACAGTCAGTGCTATATAATTATACATTATTACAGCTCTAATGACTGCTATAAATTCTCTAACAGATGTGGAAATCTAGCTTTCTCCCCAAGTTTAATGTGATGGAATTTCTCATACTAAGAAAACTGAATTTAATCCAGTATAATAAGAGTCATGAGTAAATATTTAAAAGTTTGTGACACAGCAAAAAAAATGTCCTATTGAAAGGAAAAATGAAAATTTTATCTCTTCATTCAAACAATAACTTTTCACTCCACGTTTGCTTTTTTAGCAATCCCCAGGACACAATCTACTTTATAGACCATGCTCATTCTGTGCTTCAGCTTCACCCTGACGTACAAAACCCCAGAGGTGTACATTTCTCATTTGCAAACTAGACCAACAGCAGCAGAATGCGTTAGTAATCTGATGATATTCCCACATCAACTGGCAGGTCTGAAAGGCTTTTGATAAACTTCAGCAATGGGTTTCCCAAACGAATGAACACAACCTTTAAAAGTTCAACTATGTCTCAAATATGCAACATCCATTACATGTGCTTGATAAATGTACAGTCAATTTGTAACAGGCAGTTACAGAAAGACAGTAATATATGTGTAGGG
>NW_010398092.1:14918-32197 GCF_000710305.1 Buceros rhinoceros silvestris | reverse complement strand
GAAGCCCAACACGCTTTCTTTGTAAACGTAGAGAAAGCATAGAAGCCATGTCTCTGGGATGATATTCAGGTACATGTTGTGATTTGTGTCCATAGAGTGAGACACAAAAAATGATGAGTATTGTTGTCATCTCCTTCAGGAAGAAAAAAAACAACAATCAGGTAATATATTTTTATCATGTGAGAAGAAGGGAGGGATGGGATGTTGCTTGGTTTTGTTCATTGTCGTTGCTGTTGCTGCTGTTGTTTTTTCCCCAGAATTACCTCTTAGAACAAGTGCTGAAAGTTCAGTATATTTAAAGAATTGGTCTGTGTAGCATAGCTTGTATTTCTTAAGGTCTTGCCAGGAATTTCTTTAAACATGTAATAAAACATTCATTTCTGGAATTATAGGTACACTTGAAAATCCTTCTAGGAGAAAAAGAACACCATGGTCCATAAAGCTCCTCGTGCTATGTGAAAATAAAAGCATCTGGTAGCATAATGAGTGTCTTGTTGACTCAGTGTAGTTGATCATCTCTGTTCTCACAAGCACACGCACTCCAATCAATGAAAATTACTGCAGGAAGTACTTGGGGACGCAATGATAATTTGTCCACTCAGAATGTGTGTTTTATTCAATAAAAGGTAAATGTTACGAGAAAATATTGGAATCCTAGCAAGCATCTATAAAAGTAATTCAGGTTTTAAATAACTTTGAAAGTGGGAATAACTGACACCTTTACATCTGTTCCTATTGATAGAAAACTGAGAAAATGAGTTTTAAATGTTTCAAAAATAAATAAACAAATGAATGGAAAAATGAATGAATGAAGGACATAGATCAGATGAGACACCTTTATCCCAAACCTAGGAATTCTTGGAATTCAGGAAGTTGTAACTGTGGAATTAGATGAACACCTTCATCACTTTAGATGTACTTTACCTTTTTCTTCTTCTGATTTAGTGTAACTAGGTAATAGCTGCTTATATTTGCAATTTAAATAGAACTCTAAGTCTGAAAAGTGATTAAAATGGTGTATTACAATTATAATTATCCTACCAATTACCTCCAGTTCAAAACCACTCAAATTTAAACTAAAAATACAGCTTTTTTAATTGCTAGCCCTGCATATACATTCCTGAATCTGAGAGTCAGACTGTTCTCCTCCACATCTCCCCAACTTATTCTTCAGCATCTTATTCAGAAAAAGGAGAGTTTATTAGAAAAAAATATTATTGCTACTGTTTTAATCCGTATCAACCTGATATTTGTAGTACCAGATCACTGACAGATCTAGGAAGTAAATGCATGTGGGTAGGAGATTTTAAGTTTGCACAACAAAAACAGTTCGATACAACATTGAAGAGTAAGACCAACTGATTTGGCCTACAGATTTGTGGAAAAGCTACACACTACTGAAATTCCTCTACTACCTAAGCAGTAATTCCTTACAGTAGAAGAGCCGAGCCAAAGCATTCAATATGAGAGAAAGATTAGTTTGATACATTTCTAAGAATGATCCTGACTTAATAAAAACCCCACATGTTCTGGTATGGAAAGGTACATATTTTTCATATGGGAAATAATTAGAAAGCTCAAAATAAATAACAAGCTGATTAAAAAAGTGGCAAGAGAGGGAAACAAACAGTAAAACCCAAGCCATGCATGTGCGACGTGTGTGCAAATATCAAAAGCTGCATTATCTCCTGGAAAATCAGCCTATAAATGTTTGCATTTGGTGGAGGCTAATTCCCACCTTATCTAAGCATCTCTTGAAAATCATGCTGTAACTATTGGAGTTTAGCACTGTAAAAAGGATCTCGGTGGTTTGTTTTCTTTTGGTTTTGATGTAATCTGTGTAACCCAGAGCAGCTTGAAGAATCCACCTTCCTTTCTACAATTCCTGAATGTTTGGAGGAAAGTATTACTAGTGTGGGGAACAAGTGCCTGCTATATTATTTGCACTATTTTTATGAATCTAATACCTATCAGTACTTAGAAGAGCTAGCTACATTTTTTTGGCATTTTTTAGGATGAGAAGGTGAGAGATCCTCTTTCTCGTTGGAGACCATTCAAAATATACACAGTGGTCAAAGAACGGGAGAAGATTACATAAAGACTATCGATAAACTATATGTCATATGTTCCAGTTAATGTAATGCTCTAGAGCACAGGCCATTAACAAGACATGTCTCTCTCTTTTCATACCTTTGCATCATCGATTTAATAGAATCATAGAACGTTTTGTGTTGGAAGGGACCTTTAAAGGTCATCTAGTCCGACTCCCAATGATACTTCACCGTTGTCAAGGGTTAAAGCTGGGCTAGCTCCAGACGAATGACAGACGCTCTCTATTACCCCCTCCTCCTTTTCCCCCCTTTCCCAAAGAGGGCAAAGAGAAAACGAATAAGGGAGAGAGACTGATGGACTGGAAAAGAAAACTAAAACTGCTTTAATGAAAATAACAACAATAAAATGAAGTCTGTACAAATACATACAATACCAATATCGAACCCAACCCCCGCCATGGCAAGTTCAGCAGCAGATGGGAACTGGATGCAAGAGCTGGATTCTGGAACTCTCGGATTGGGATGAAAGGCAGAATGGACAGAGCACTCCTTGGACACCAGTCCGAGAAGACATGGAAGAGTACAAGAGAGAGCAAGATCCTTAGCTTTATACTGAAGATGACATCTATGAGATGGAACACCTTGCTGGTCAGTGTAGGGTCCTGTCTGCTCCTCCCCACAGCTGTGGCCTCTAACTTACTGCACCCCCACCGTGGCACGCAGGATTTAGCAGGGACCTTGGTCTACACAGGACCAAGTCTAAGCAAGAGCCTTTCTGCACACCAGTCCCTAGCACTAACTGTGAACATCAAGCGTTATCACTTGTAGAAGCAAACGCTGTCTGCAAAAATACACCGTAAACTTCAGAAAGTGCCATCACTTAGCAGAGACTGAGTTGGAAAATAAAATCACTGCACAGAATGAGATCTGTTCTATCTCAAAGCAGGACAACAATACTTCAGCTTGGTATGTATAACTGCTTTGCTTTATATGCTTACAGCAAAACATACAGAAGACTCCAGCCTATAGTATTTCACATCGGATGTTTTGCACACATTAGCATAAATTTCCAAGATGGGAATAATAGAGAGATTTCTCTTAAAATCAATACACATTTAGGAAAAGACTAGGAGATAGCATATTTTAATACCATTTGTAAAGTACATTTTAAAAATTACATGCTTGCCTTTTTAAGAAAGGAAAAGCTGAAGCTTCATGTTGTCCATGAAACACTGTAGATGTTTTCAATTAGTTGCTAAATATTGATCATATTTTATATGAACTTGTATTTAAGATACAATAAATATGCACATTCCAGGAGAGAAAACACTACTAAGCAACAGTATAATAAAGTTGGAACAATGAAACAATTAATTTATTATTATTTTACTGTAAGTTACTATAATTTCTCTGTTATAGCATAGCTATCTCGATTTATTCTGCTTTTTTTTGCTATAAATTTGCATTGATAACTCAGCTGTAATCATATGCTGTAGAATAAAAATACTACAGAGATCATTGTTAAGACCCCTTTTATTTTCCTTGTTTGAAATTTTAAATGAGCATATTTGAATGTTTGAACATCTCAATTAAAGGTGTTTCATTTTTGAAATGATAACCCTATTTTCAAAAAACACCAGTAATTCGACAATAGTATAAAAACCATACATAAAACCACCCTCTTTCTTCAAATATTATTATTTGTATTGTTAGCACATAAGGTTCTTCCCCACCATGATAGGCTCTATATAAACAGTTCGTCGTCATCATCAGAAACCTCTCACTCTGAGCACCACCAATTTAGGCATAAATGAAAGAAACCTAACTTCCAGGGAATTTCAGTTAAGCTGTTTTGGGAACCCAGCCTACAGTAATAAAAAAAAAA
Source organism: Buceros rhinoceros silvestris (assembly GCF_000710305.1). Lineage (NCBI taxonomy): Eukaryota > Metazoa > Chordata > Aves > Bucerotiformes > Bucerotidae > Buceros > Buceros rhinoceros. The sequence goes on along the minus strand of NW_010398092.1, from coordinate 28,261 downwards.
TAACCTGTAGAACTTTCTGCCATACTGTTGGACTAAGGTTTGCAGCCCAGTTAAATTACTGGGGAGAAGTGAGTTGGGAAAGCAGAAAATAGCCACAGGTTTGAATATTAGATAACTTTGCTAAAAATGCTCTGCCCGCCCTGCCTGCCTGTGAGATGCTCCAGGTAAACAAAGGAAACAAAAGCGTTACGTCCCGCCCTTGCTAACCAAGCCCTTTATCACTTGAAGAATGCAAGGCTTAGGCGGAGGGTCTTATCACTTGACGCCTCATCGATACAAAGAGGAGAAGACTATTGTCTCTACAGCCACGAGGGAGGATGTGGCCTGAAGGGATCCGAGCCATAAAGATACCAGAGATAATGACCAGCCCTCCCCGAACTGCGCCTGCGTAATAGACTGTTGAATATTACTTTCTCCTCCCAGGGGAGGCATAAGTCCGAGTTAATGAGACATGCGATGCATGATGTTGTGTGACCTGTAACATGAAAGAGGACTGCGCATGTGCAAAGGGGAGGAGACCTAATTTACATCAGGAGCGGGAGATTCTAATACATATGTATCAGGCGGTTGAGCAATCCTTTGAATATGTATGTTTTACTGCTTTAAATAAGAGGCCAAAGCTACGGCGTGGTGTGCAAGCCTCCTTAAGGGTACGCGACCCTCGCTGCACCCAACTCTACAGAGCTGATATCAAAATAAACAGACCTGCTTCACAATCTATTTTGATTGCGGAGTTTTTCCACGCATCAGAAGGAACAGCTATCTTTTTGCTTCTTCTTTTTATTTTTTTCTTTTACCATTGATGCAAGCTAAAGCAGCTCACTGAATGCAAAACCCGAACATTGTACTTTTGCTGATTTGTATTGCATGAAAATGAAAGGCAATCTTTCATTTGCTAAATATCATCAATTATCAAATATCTTCAGCTACATAGGTAACTAATTGTTAAAGAGCTGAGACTGGAGGCACTGAATCTATGAGTCATGTCATTTAACATCTTTCAGAAGGCCTCAGGTGTTCCTATAGATACCAAGCCTTGGCCATATAACTACTTATCCACATGAATAACATCAGTCACATAAGAAAACCTGATGAACTTGGCAAGAGCATTAAAAACTCACAAAACTGGCTTTAAGCCAACCCATGAAAGCCAAGCTGATATGCATGTGTTAATATTAATGAACCTCACTGTTTTTCCAAGACATCAAATGAAAAGATGAACATATTTACCCAATCTAAGAACAGATGACATGTGAAACTGACTTTTGTTTTAATTAAAAACTCCTCTGTCTTTTTCCATAATAATCTGCCATACTATGAGCAAGCTCCAAGGAGCTCCTAAGGACACTCCTTCTGGAGTGGGAAGAAGAGTGAGCCTGGTCTTCTTCCAGCTCAAACCGTGGCATTGTTTTCCCTTAGCCCTTCCTCAGTCACGCTGTCAAGGGAGATGAAGGAGGCACACACAGCACAGTCCCTGCTTCTCCACGTCCCATTTTGCTGTCCATTACCTTGTTTCACTGTCTCAGTATCTCTCTGGAAAGAGATACGTCTACACAGAAAATGCAATAGCAAATACAGATACGTCTCTAAGACTTGTAGGTATGGCCAATCCCATTGCAGTGTAGAGATGATAGAACCAGAATGAAGAACTAATTGCAAGTGTCTTTAAAGATTTTAATAACACAATATGCAACTGTGTCGGGTTTGTGTTTGGCACGGTTTCAGCAGTGGGGGGATGGGGCTGCTGGTGTGGCCTTTGTAAGAAGCTTAAAAAGATCCCCTCACCCCAGCTCCCATTTAGCACCACCTCTGGCCAAGGCTGAGTCAATCAGCAGCCCTGCAAATAAACTTGTTTAAGAGGGGAAATAGCTTTGGCAATAGCCTTTGTTTTGGGAGCTCTCTTTTGTCTGGGAGAGGGTAGGACAGAGGGAGAGAAAACCATGAGGTCACCCAGGTTAGTGAGGAAAAGGTCTGGGAGCCACATCAGAGCAGCCATTTCCCTTTGGCCCATGGAGAGACGGCAGGCTGAGTCCTTGCAGCCCTCAGAGATCGCCGATGGAGAAAATGGCTGTTTGCAGTTCATGGAGAAGCCCGCACTGGAGCAAAGAGTTGTAGAGAAGCCCATGCTAGAGCAGGCAGTTTATCCCAAAAAAGGCCGTGGCTGAGGGAGATCTGCACTGGGGTGGTTTCTCACTGGGAGAACCTCTGCTAGCATAAGATCTCCACCATAGCTGGAGGAGTTCCTGGAGGACTGTCACCTGTGGGAAGGATGCCAAGTTGCCACAATGTAGAAGCATGAGGAGCGTTTCCCTTGGAGAAAAGCAAGCAGCAAAAGCAGCATGGAGTGAACTGGGTCTGACCGCAACCCCCCGAGCTGGGGCAGCGGAGGTAGCGAATCTGGTCCCAGGAAGAAGGGAGGGGCGGGTGGAAAGATGTATTTAAGATTTGGTTGTTTCTTCAACTGTTCTACTCTGATTCAATTGGTGATTTGGTAGTAGGTTTGTTGTTTAAATTACATTGATTTTGTTTCCCCAAGTCTGTCTTCTGTCTGTGACCGCAGTTAGTGAGTGAGCCCTCCGTGCCCTTTGTCTGAGCCCTTCAGTCGTTTGTTGTATTTTCTCCTACTAGAGCAAGAGAGCACCTGAGTGGTGCCTAGTTGCCAGCTGGGTTTAAATCACAACAGCAAGTGAAAAGAAACTTTCTACAATAGAAAGTAAATAAAAATAAACGTTTCAGTGCTACTTAAATCAAGGTACCCTGCTCACGTCTTAAAGATCATAGATCAAAACAGACTTCCTTAAGGGGCCAGAGCCAAAATAATTTGCCCTGTCTGTAAAGGAAATATGAGTTAGACATAATTGTGAAACTTTCAAATGAAGTAAAACTGATTAGGTTTGCTAGTTCCTATCCAGCATTACCGTTCACTACTGTGCAAAAGAGTGTGATACACTCAGACACCATAAATAAGCACAAGAAGCAAGCCCAGGCTCGTTCCCATCTCAAAAACTTCAGCTGGAGGGAGAAGGGAGATTGTGTCACAAAGGGTAAAATCTCGCATTACCATTTTACACAGAATTGACTAATAATGACACTAAGGATTGCACTTTAATTTTAGATGTTCTGTTTCTTTATCGTCTGAACCATGGCAGAGTCCAACGAAATTAAACAAAAGCTAAGATTAAAAAAAAAAAAGTCTTAAAAAATTATCATAATCAAACGCAGATTGACAAAACTATCAGGACATACAAACATGTGGGCCTGTTGCCTGTGAACTTATCAGCCACAAAAGCATTTATTTACTCAATTTTCCAACAGTAAATTTTAAAATTCATACTCTTCCCATTGAAAAAAAAAAAAAGTCCTTTTGTTTGTTTGGCCCTACTATTCAAAACTTACTTTAACCTTAATTCATAAGCTGATTATTATTTTCTTTCTCAATAAGACATTTCAATGCACTGAAAAAAGTCATAGATTAAATCAGCAAAATTGTCACCTTTGAAGTCTGGAAACAAAATTTAAAATAACCTTCACAGTACTGCAGAACATAAGCCTCCACTAATTTTCACATTTCATCAAGGGTGATGTTATTTTCCTTGTCCACTATCTTTACAAAAAACAATAAAACTTGTAAAATATTATACACTGAAAAATTTTCATCAAGAGACTAATTATTGAAAGCATAAACAGACCATCTTTAACATAAAATGAGTTTTCAATAAGAACTCCTTAAGTCTTTGACAAGGTATTTCCAATCTGAATATAAAAAAGTAAAAAATATGTTCTCCAGAATCAGATATTGCAAGTCACTTGTTCTGCTTTCTGATACTAACAGGAAACCACCAAGTGCATCCCCGTACATGGGGGGATTAATTAAAGTTAGAAAGCTAAAGCGATTCTGTCAAACGGCTCATCCGAAGGCAGCAAAGTAAATAAAACAAACTTATTCTAGTGTACTGACTATACAAAGAAATATGTTAAGATTATGATTTTTGAGAACTTTATTCCTATCTCCATCCAGCAAAATTCTTCTTCATCTGCTTAACCACAAAAAACGTCTGAAGGATTGCGTGAAGCCATTTAAAAAGCATGTACTTTGTTGCGTCAAAGCTAGAGCACTTGGCAACCTGTAGAATCACTTTCACATGTAAGAACAACAAAATCCCCTGTTCTAGTCTATAGTTACAATCAACCTCAGCTACAGTTAAAAATGAAAAAGATATAACTAGGAATGATTAACCAAGGAATGCTGGCTAAGTTTGGACTGCTATCATATTCTTTGTTTCAGGACTGTGACCTATTCATTACATTTTTTATAGACTGGTTATTTTCAAGCATAATGAATATTCATCAACCTTCTTCAAGAATATTGATAAGTATGGCATAGCTGTCTCTGAATGCCTATTAAATAGGTAAGCACAGATTCTATATTCTCATTTGTGAACTGCACCGAAAAACGATTCATGAGAACTATTTTGAATATTTTGTGTAACAGTCAAATATGTTTTAACTTTTATACTACATGAATTTCACACAGTTCAATTTTTTTCCTTATTTTTGTCTGAATTATTCTTTGAAAAAAAACTTTATTTTTGATACCATGAGTTAGCATTCTTTGACTTACTAAAATGGTTGAGTTTCCTAGCTGGAAATATATAATACTGGAGATCCCAAGACCCTGCGAGTACTAAACAATATACCAAGACAACACAGAAAGGCTCAAGAATAAAATTACTTCTTTTCAACCAATGTAAAAACAGTTTAGCTAATACAAAACCTTCTTTAGAAACCAAACAAAGACACAGCGAATCAGTGTTGCAGATTATTTTAGCTCCTGGAGGTATTCCATGCACACGCATATTTGATTTCTAGCAAGAGGCAGCAGGGCGTGCAGTGCTAAACCCAGGCCTGCTCAGACAAGCTCCTGCCTGTTCCCGCAACGTGCTGCGTGCACCCTTTTCCTACCAGACCGCACCGGAATTCGGGCTTCTCAGTACCGGGCATTAGTGGGACCCACCTTCTAGATAGTTTTCTTTTTTGGAAGAGTTTTGTAGTAGTTGCTTAGGAATTTGTTTAGTGAGACTACAGCACGGCTGGAAAGCCGCAAAAAATGGGCCGGAGAAATCGAGTGTAACTGAACAGACCACTTAACGGGAGAATCGGATGTTCCATGCGCACGGGCTACGAGGTGCCAAGAAACTACTATGTACTCAGGGCTCAATAGCTTTTATTAAGGCAATAATAAAGTAAGCCTTGTTTGTCTATGCAGCTGGCGAAGTCTCCTCAAGTCACCGTCTTCCAGTTTCTACTCTAACGTCTCTTCCCCCTGCTTCCCTTCAGTAAGGGAATGACCGTCAACTAACCTTATTAAGACAAATGGCGTTTTAGAGTTAAGTAGCAAACAGAATTTATGTCAATAAATTCTTATGCATAAGATACCACTAAACTAACGTAACTCCATCTGGATTCAGATTATGTCATTCAATAAAGCAATTATTGCAATTAAAATAACAGGGACACTGCTATTTGAAAAAAGCATATATGTAAAATGTGTTTACTGGAGAAAAGTTAAAATTTAATACATGCTTTGTATTTTTACTATTAAGACATCACTTGCTATTAAGACAGCATTGACTACTGACTAATTCTTAAATTCATGTGGACTTAATCTACAGACCAATTTAGGACTCCAAATTTGGTATGAAAAGTATAATAAAAAAATGCAAATTTTCTTATATAACTGTATATGCATCTCCAATATTTCTTAGATCTTTGTAGATTCTAGTTAGTGATGCTACTTGAAAAAGCAGATGCAATTTTGCAAGTAATGTATTGATTGCAAATATCATAGTTCAGCCGTACAGAGTTTAGAGCTGCCAAAATCTGTTGTCTTTGTAGTGCTGTTGCAGGTCAAAACCTATAAACAGCTGTTCAATATCTGAGAATTTTACTAAACAATGCAAGACTACACAAACAACGGGATATGTAATGAACCAGCCTCAGAGGAAAGCTGAAAATGGGAAAATAATTATTTTTAATCCTGTTATGGACTAAAGGGCCTTATTATATAATGAATTTCTTATGAAACCTGAAAAAATAGTGCTATGAAATATGTAAATCTCCTCTTCCATTTTTTAAAATTTTTGTCTTTCTTTTCTTCTTGTGCCAAAGTGTGATTTCAGCTGTTCTAAAACTATTTGCAAAACTGGGTCAAATTCGGTAACCAGCTTCTGCTTAAAAACGTTTGGTTGTCAGGTTTACAAACCAGCTGAAGTAGTGGAAACCTCCTTTAACCTAGGAGGGCAGGCGGGGGAGGCTGGAACACGCATGCACACAGTTGATGTTCCTGTTTTAACAGGAGCCATGGCAGCTCTAGAAACAAACTTCAGGCTGAGGGCTTTAAAAAGACTAGCCCACATGGCGGTACTTTGTTAAATTTTTATTTAATTTGTTGACAGATGGTTGCACAGAATTATGTGAATGGTAAAAGAACTTACCAATTATTACTCATTTTCATTTTTCTCTAGGAAGCTAATTTCATCCATAAAGGTAAAAGTTGTTCTTCATTTGACTCACTTAACTTTATTTTACCAGCCCACATATGATACCCTTACATACATTTACCACTATCCCTATACGCTGTCACCTTTTAACTTACTCTGGTTTCATATTATTGGGCTTTTCCCCCTTTTCACTAAAAAAATACTCCCATATTATCAGCTAATTCACGGCAATAAGAGTGAAACAATAATTAGATCAAATCAAGTGGCATGGAAGCCCTCATTTTTACACTGTGCAGTACACTTACTTTCAGAACAGATTTAATCTGGTCCTTGACAGCAGTTCGAGACTGTTGGGAGGCTCAGCCAGGGGGTTTGATTCATGTGTGCCTGAGAGAAGTGGAGAGAGCCACCAGCGGTCCTGTACTCCTCCGAGGTAACCTGCTTCACATGCTCCAACAGCTGATCCAGAAACTGAACCAGAGCGCAGGAAGTGGGAACAGCCAAGGGATTTGTTTCAGGACTGGGCTACTTCTTCAAACCAAAGTGCTAAGGTACACAGACCCAATGCAACAGTAGTAATTGAGAAGTTTTTTGTGACATTCAACTTAATTAGCATTCAGCCCATAACACCATTCGGTCTACTCAGCACAAGAACAGGCAGATTTGTTTGTTGTTGGCTTTTTTCCTTAGTTGTTCTTCAGTGTGCTCTTGTTCTTTGTTTTTATGAATTTTGGAGAAATTATGTCTGAGTGAGAAGTGCATCCATTTTCTTTAGAATTCCATGTAGAGGAAACATCATACTTCATCTACAATATAACAATTCACTTTCTCTTGCATACGAGAGAGGTTTAAACATTACTTCATTGAACAATATAAATCCTCTCTCATCTTTGCAAACCAGCAAAGAAATATTGTGAAATTACTACTTAGGGAAACATACTCATTTCCCGTATTCTCGATGTAGTTTTCTTCCTCTAGTGATATGGAAATGTGGATGTTGTTTACCTCGAATTTACTCAAAATTATGTGTAAATGTTGTTAATACAATAAACTTGCATTTATTAACTTAAATAAATCTACAATATTAATTTCTGGAGTGGAAAGTAAAATCAGATGAAAATAACATGTAACATCTCTCATTTTTTTCCCCGTCATTTTTCTTCAGGTGGTGTCTGGGTAGATTCATTCGGCATGGTTGCATTACTACTAGCAAGTGACAAAACAATTTTACTTAAGGGGAGGGGGAAAAGACATAAGCGTGAAAAATTACAGGCCTTCCCCTTCTGGAAATACTATTTCACCCCTGGCTAGCTCCTCCACGCTTCTGCAGGAGCAGCCTTAAAGCAATCCTTCCTCCCCCTGCTGCTTCCTCGGGCAATTACTACACCGTGTGCCAGGATGAATACACAATTGGCTAACTGACTACAGATACCTGAGGTCAGGAAGAAAAGCCAGTTTTGCCATGTGCCCAGTAGTGAGACAGAGGGCCTGGGAAGGTGCTTCCCATCTAGATGCTCTCCTCTGTCTGATGCAGGTAAGAACATATCATTTCTGGACTGCTTTTTCCTATCTGTCCTTTCTCATCTTACACATTAATGAAGAAAAATGACACCGTTTTTATGCAACATGGGACTTGTTCCTGTATTATATCCTTAGTAATTTCTTCTTTAAAACTTCTTCATTTACTTTGATAAAAAAATGTTACATCAGTAGTCTCACTGCTGCACCATATGTATATATATATTAGGACATCCCTAATGCCCTTGATTTCTCCGGCTCTCTTTCTGCGGCACACTGTAATTTCTGGGGCTTTTTTTATTCGAATTAATTATAGGATGTTGTGATTTATTAGCTTGGAGCTTGTGACATGTAAGTGATGTGGGGTTGGTGCTCTGTAGTTCTTTTTAAACTCTCTCTGTGTATGTTATTTTTTTCAGTCAACTAGACTCCCTGACTGCAGACAGACTAAATGAAATAAACCCAGGGAGAAAGCTCAAGTGCTGGATCTGCAGCCATCCCCACTGCTTCCCTGCCAGCACGGCTTTGGTTTGGGCAAACTGAGGCTTCCTGCCCTGACTCACGGGTAGGGTGCAGGGAGTAGCACCAGGTGGGTGGCAGTCAGGACATGAGTCCTTCTGCCCTAGAAACTCCCAGACAAACACCCCGCAAGGCTTCGCACACAAACATCCCTGCACGTCATCCCATTACACAACACAATTCTCCCATTTATGCTACGGAAATGCCAGACTGGCAGGCTGCAACAATGCCCTCATAACACGTTCCACATCTTCTGCTGAAAAAACCAAAACAAACCTTCACGAAACCCAGCAGTGATGTCTTAGGCAACAGGAGCCTTCCTCCCAGGATTACATCGCTTTGGGCCATAAATTACAGAGCATAAATACAGCCTGGCCTAGTGACTTGGCCTCAGTGCCAGGGAACGGTCCATGGCTTCTCCATGCATGGGCTTCTCCAGACGGGTTTCCGGCATCTTAATCCTACAATCTAGAATTACGTGATATGCACTCCCAGTCTTACTCCTATACTTAAAGGCCATTCTGAAATACTAAGCGCCAAGCATAACTGGATTTTTTAACACTGGTCATGCAAATCTGAGATGATACAATCAAGGCTGGGGGTTCCTAAAGAAGTACAATTCTCCCATTTATGCTACGGAAATGCCAGACTGGCAGGCTGCAACAATGCCCTCATAACACGTTCCACATCTTCTGCTGAAAAAACCAAAACAAACCTTCACGAAACCCAGCAGTGATGTCTTAGGCAACAGGAGCCTTCCTCCCAGGATTACATCGCTTTGGGCCATAAATTACAGAGCATAAATACAGCCTGGCCTAGTGACTTGGCCTCAGTGCCAGGGAACGGTCCATGGCTTCTCCATGCATGGGCTTCTCCAGACGGGTTTCCGGCATCTTAATCCTACAATCTAGAATTACGTGATATGCACTCCCAGTCTTACTCCTATACTTAAAGGCCATTCTGAAATACTAAGCGCCAAGCATAACTGGATTTTTTAACACTGGTCATGCAAATCTGAGATGATACAATCAAGGCTGGGGGTCCTAACTGACATTGGCTATATTTTAATTTTGCATTCTCAATAAAGCTTAATTGTATATAGGACGGGGAGATTTTGATGAAAATTTGGTATGTGATGAGGCCATGGGGCTGAGGATCCATTAATCAAATATTTAGGATACCAAACAGTGTTTGCCACAAATACTCTACAAAAGCTAATTAGCATTACTCCTAGCTAAGCTTAACCAAAACCTGTTCTTTTATACTTAAAATCATACTGACATTACACTTTACCAATACCTGACTTTCCTGGAATCCTCTCTTTTGGAATCTAATATTCCTCCCATGCCAGATGCATTACTTTTCTATTTCTTGACTTTCTAATAATGAAATATCTGAGTATTCCCTGTCTTAAACATATGCCATGTAAAATTTCTGTAAGCCTGAAATAAAAAAAAAAAAAAAAAAGCCACAAGAACTGGACATTTTCCAGAACGAAAATCCCGAAGAGCTATTTCTCTCTCCCTCTGTTCTCGATCTCTGCAAAGACAACAGTGGTTAGAATGAATGAAAAAAAAAAAAAAAAAAAAAAATCAAAATTGTTCTTATCTGCATTTGTGACTTGGAATTGGAATGCCAATTGGAATTGGAATGCCAGATTTGCTGGCATGGTTTTACAGCTGAGAGGAGGGGAATTTTAAATAGTATCTGATAACTATAGGAACGAATGAGAAATACCATGTCTTGTTACGGTAAGATAAGACATATTCTGTGAGGTCTCCGTCTCACGCATATCACTACTCCTGATGATTCAGTGAATGTGTTCATACTCTGTGAGTAAAACTGACCTGTTCAATCTTACATACCTGTATATTAGTAGCTGCCATGATATCCTGTGTAATATATCTATCAAAGAGCACTGAAATAGTCGGTCCTTCTGGTACTAGGATGACTTTTTAACAGGCTTGTGCTATGAACAACTAATGTCATTTCCCACATTGACAGAATAAAGATCACTGTTAAGAACGCTTACAAGAGCAGAGAGAGCTTTTGACTACTGTTCAGATTCTAGGCAGATTCTCCACATTAAATACATACTCTAAGTTTGACTGGTAAAGCATTACAGATTGGCTGGGACAGCCACAGACTCCCAGTAAAGCAGAACATCTCTATAGACCGAATGTCAAAAAAACTGTATGGGTTAAGTACAAGCTTCTAAATGACAAATCAGAATGACATATCATTGAATAGCTGCAAATTTACCATCTGTATTTTAAGACAGGGATGTGGGAGAGCTACTGCATATGGCATGAACGAGACCCATTCTGGCATAACACAGAGGCTTCTGGCCAGTATTCTCCAAGAGATGAACTCAAATCACAAGTGCAAAGACAGCTGCTAAAGGACATAAGGGGAATAGAAGTCTAATTAGAATAGAAAATTTTAGCTTGTTTACTGTTATAAATATCAGAGAAGTCATGACTGCTTTCTGCCATACCATTGGGAAACAGACATGAGACAGAAGAAAAGCTATGTCAGTTAAAGGGCACTAAACTGGAACTGTCCAACAATTATTTTGGCCTTCAAAGCAGAAACCAGAGTAGAAGGACAAACCCAAAAGACAACTGTTTTAAGAGGGAGTAGGGTCTATATAACAGTGAGGCCCTGTTCTCAGTTCCTAAGGATAGGTACATATATTGAGAATTGGAGTACATCCTGGATAGGGAATGATAGGGTTTACAACTCACAATTAAACTTTATGAATCATTGCAAAAAGACCTTATAAAATAAATATAAAGACAACTTGTTCAAGGAATCATTCATCTGCCGAAAAATTTTATCGTATTTGGGTAAAAATTCGTGGGCTTCTGGAACATGTATCTATAAATTCATGTGGTGGTTAGTACATGTTCCATGTATTTTCTGTCTCACATGGAAATAATTAGATATGAAAAAAATCTCATATGTAATTACATTAATTCATACTAGACACAGAAAACTATTTTTTAAAAAGGTTCTGTAAAAAACAACTTTAAAAGGGGCTTTGAAAAGCCTCCTTCATACTCATCTTTACTGTGCAAACACCCATCATTCAGAAGACTTCTTTCTACAAATTCCTTTTAGTAACTTCTGTCTAGTCTGGGGATGGTCAATGCATTTTTCAGAAGCAGACATCATGATCTATGAACAATACTCACAATTCAATTAATTCTGACTGATAAAGGTAATAATGACAACATACTCAATTTAGACTGTCATAAGGTGTTTCATTTGTTACCATATGACCTTCTGATTATTAAGAAAGTAAAATGACACAAAGTCTGCAATAAAAATTAAACATCCTTCAAATTCAAATAGATTAAAACTTGCTTATTAATAAGAGTTCAAAAGTCCAAATTCAAACTAAGAGTCTAATTTTTTTATTTCAATACTCTGAATACTATGTAATACGAAATTATGCTTACCTCCCCTCAGTGATAGTTTTTCTGTTTTCTAAACTTAAAATGCTGGGATTTCACTGATGGAGGAAAGATTTATGCTGCAAAGTTCTGAAAGGCTCGTTGAAATTTGTGAAGAAATTTCATCTTCCATACGTAAAATCACCTTATGGAATTGACGTGATTTTGATCGAGTTAAATTGTCTTGATAGCCCAAATGAAAACTGGGCTGTTGATTGTTCTTTCTTAGGTGACATCTGCAGGTGGTCTGGCACCATAGAAGTTTTGTGCTCTTCGCGCACACAGAACTCACCCTTTGTGAGAATTGCCTGCTACAAAACTAAGCCCGAGGTCACTTTTTATAGCCTTCCTCAATCATTCAAGCAGACTAAAAAGACAGCGAACTCCAACCTCTGTTCCTTCAAATCCCTTCTCTTCTGTGATGCTTACAAAAAATCAAGAAAGAAGTGGTAGCTGATGGCTACTGTCAATAGCGTTGCCAATACGGGTTTGTTATTACTTTGCGCTCCCCACCTGCCCCCATCCAATTTCTCTTTATTGTAAAGCTGTATGGAACAGGTTCAGAGCGCACAACACAGAAGGAAATGGAAACTGGCTGATTATAGGCAATCTTGTAATGGAAAGAAAGAATAATGATTCCTCCACCAACATTAAAAACCCAATTTCCATCCAATGCCTGCCTCCTCCCACAGCAGACACTATTGCTAATTCAGACAGGGCAAGGTAAAAGAATTTTTTTTCATAACTTAATCATAAAAGCTTTCTAAAGATACAGGCAGATGTACATTTTGTCTGTATAAAGTCATTGTATGGAGAGGAAAGAAAAAAACCTGCTATGGAAAAAGTCCAGCTTGGCCTTTTAAAGCAATAATGCCCTTAATTGAAATGCGCTAAACAAACATGATCTGCTGGAGTGCCGACTGCATTTCAGTTTTCCCACAAATGGGAAATATGGCTGTGTCAGATTCTGGTTTTCAATGAAATTGTTCCACCAAACCTCTATTCCACTGGCCCTTTTTTGACAGGACAATTTGTGGAAAGGACAATTTGCAGCTTACTTCTGGAGAGCAGCTCTGTTCCAGAGTAAAACCCCAAACAGGACCTCCACTGAGGACCCGTGTGCCTTCCCAGTCCTGATTCAGAGAGCAGCAAGCGCACATCTGCCCATCCTGACGCGGGGCAGACAGGCAGGGAGAAAGGTGCACACCTCCCTGCACTGACCCTGTCTCGACAGCGTGTTAATGATGGGAATCAGGTTCCAGAGGCTAGCCAGAGCTCCAGTGACTAAGGCTAAGAGTGACCTAAGTTATTCTCAGGAAAACATATCTGTTTATAAATATGTTTTTCA
>NW_010398092.1:441-14770 GCF_000710305.1 Buceros rhinoceros silvestris | reverse complement strand
ACCCCTCTCCATTTCGCTCTTTCCTTTCATGTATGCATGAGTTTTACAATGTAATAATTAGAAAGAACCATATGCATAACAAAATCCCCAGAAACAACTGCAGAGCCTGTGATTATTAGCTCGTATTTCAGAGGAAGAATACAGCATGCATTAATGCTTTACTGAAAGAAACCCATCTGTCTTCTCAGACAGGAGCCTGTCTTTTGTGCTCTCCTTACACAGTAAAACACCGTATCTCACCATATCTCAAAAACTCACAGGCTCTAATGCATCTACCCCCTCAGTGAGCCGAGCCAGTGAGGTGAGAAGTGCTGTCACCTTGTTCTCATCCTGAGAACTGAAGCCAGGATATGTCTGCACTGTCAAGTAATACTGTCTTGAGTAAACTCCTTCATACAGTTCCCAGACCATCTACACTGCATAATGTTAGTTCATTACTGGTGTCTGTTTGGAGTCAACAGATAAAGGAAGAGAGTTCACTCTAAGGACTGCCTCCAATACCAAGGTGACAGGCTTGCTTCAGTTTGGATTGAACTCTCCTCTGATACCATCCCATCCCTAAGCTTATCCCTGCACACACTAGGACATGCAATATCTACTACCAGTTTTGTGCATGAAAAAGTATCATGCTGAGGGGGGGCAGAGGGGGGCAGGGGTTGTATTTCACACAATCAAAGCTAAAACTACCCCCAAAACCTACAGAAAGCAGCAACAGTAACAGAAATAACTAATGTTGGGACCACCACAGGTGGCTGAGAAGAGACCCAAGGCCAAATGATAAGTACTGTGGTCCTGGCCAACCTGCTTGAGAGGGAATGAGCGCTGGGCTGTGTAGCTCTGAACTGCTCTCCACCACTTGGCTGTCACAGCCGGGAGCACATTTTCTCCCCTTCTCAGCAACTGGTCAGCTGGTCCCAGAGAGCTGCTGTGGAGGGACAGACCTCCTAGCCAAGGCCCCTCCTTCACTTAGGAGCTGATGTTAAGCCAAGACTTGACATTGGCCTAGGAGGCAGGGTTCTGTGCAACGAAAAAGGTTGTGATTGACCCAATGTCTTGCCAGAGGCCACTGACCAACACTCAGGATTTCTCAATTTCTTTATTATTTACTAATAGCCTTTCTTTACTATCCATCCTAGAGCAATCTTCCCCATGCATGTCAGCTGTTACATAGCAGATGCAGTAACAAGGCTGTACAAGATGGGGAGTCAGTGCTCTGCTGACCACTGCCTGCAGCTTCCCAAGCACTGATGTGCACTGCCTGCAGACCCTGTCCGATGTGCTCTCCATCAGCCAGGCCCTGCCAATCCACAACTTGCCTTCAGAAAGAGATTGAACTTTGTCAAAGCCAGCCACACGATCTAACTGCAGAGCTCCGGTATCTTGACTGGCATTGTTCCACTGTCCATGGGTTATGAAATCCCAGGAACAACATATTATATAAATACAGCATTCTCGTATAACATAAGGGATGTGTGCAGATGGGAGTCACAATCACTCTCAGTGACTGGTGACAGCCAGAATGTCTCAGCTGATAGAGTTAAATAAACTCCACATTGCTGAAGATAATTAATGTATTTGTATATCACTGCACATAAAAATATAGAATCATTGAAGAATATTCACTCTCCTATGGCTTTTGTTTTCAAGTAAAATCTCGTGTTCATTAAAAAAAGAGGTGTACACAGCCAAAGAAAGAGAAGTTCCCACTTGCTCATGGAAACTGAAGAAGCAATTCTTGTTTCATGTGTGTATTACAGACTATGGTCACCTTACAAGCTATGCACCGAACACATCACATAACAGTAAAAATGGGTTAGATTTCCAGACATCAACAAAACACAACCTCTTGCTGAAATCTGCAATTCCGTATGTCAAACACCAACAAGTCTGTGTGTTATAAAACTTTTACTTGAGTTCCAGAAACTAAATCTATGGAACCCCAAAGAAATATATACTACTTTGATACTAAAATCAGTGATGTGCTCACTTCTGTATTTTAACTATTTATGACCAGCTGAAGGAAAGCGAGCGCTGCTGGACAGCATGTTTTGTTTGATTTTACTCCTTGATAACGATTGAGCAAAAAATTGGGCCCCTTCATTCCAAAGCTATTTTAAAACTAAGCCTTAAATAGTAAGATGGACAGTTTGCTCTTTAAGATAAGTAAAAAGACAATTTACCCTTTAAAAAAAGTTATGGACTTAAAGAAATTTGTATCTAAATTTAATTTCAAATCTAGTTACAAAAACTTATCTCTTTTCTGGTATACCCTTTTCCCTTATCTTCAGACATTTTTTTTTTTTGGGGGGGGGTATTATTACTGAAAAGATAACCCTTAAAACAAAATCAAAAATTTGTGAGTGTAAAAAAATTGGTGTTGTTTTAGTATAGTCTGTCTTCGCTACTTTTTCCTCTATCATGCAATAACCTTAAGACTATAAATTCACAGTAAAGGAAGAAAAAAACCCTCCTCTTTAAGCTAAGAATACCAATTTTGTGGGAAAAAATACAAGATAATACTATAGGAAACTATCTCTAGTTGAAAACTCAGTCATGCTTATTCATCACAACAAAGCATAAGGTCAAAATCTTATTTGAGAACATTATGTGGCGTTAAAATCACAGAAACAAAAAACATAATAAAAGCAAGGATTTTAGTACTACATTTCCTGTCGAATAAACAATGAATTTACTTTTTTCTGGGTTTCACATGGCACTGATACAGCCTGATACACTGTGGATTACATTGCATTTACATTTCCATTTTCACATTCAGGTTTTATTATTAGGTAAACCACAGTTTGCATACATATATATATATATGTATTGCTTTCAAGCAATGGTTTTCATAGTCTGTGCCAGTGTGGATTAAGAACACCTAAATACGTCTTAAAAACTTAACTCCTACTGTAAGATAAATCCATCTACCCAGCGAGCAGCTCATGCCAGTCTATGAGATATACCGCCCACAGCTTCCCTATTTTACAAAACACTGACTCCCTTGGAGTTACAAATTCAGGACTAACACAGAGCCCGTAGCCTGCCTTGCACACATCGAGGTACTGTCATTCGGCTGACTAGTGGCCTCTTGACTCCTTGACTTTCAGAAACTTTGTACTAGCTCATGTGGTAACGCATGAAGGCGCTCAGATGGAAAAACATGCGTAAGTCCAAACCAGACCTGCAGGTGAGAGGGTCTTGGTCAAGTATTGCAAAGTCCGATTCAGTGATCTTGAATTCAGTAAGAACAAATTAAAGGCGCATGGTCCCTCTAACAGTGAATTGGACCAAGCACAAGAAAAGCGAAACTCCTGTGTTCAAATAGCCCTTTACTGCAAAGATAAAAGTAGTGTAAGGGTAACATATGAAAATTGATATTATTGTTGCATTTTTCAATGTTAAGACCTCTGACTTTATTATAAAGATGTGTATATACATGTATACCTCTGCTTGTATTTGTATATATGCATGCATACATACATCAGCATTATTTGAAGGACATCAAAATAAAACACAGGTTAAAGCTAAAAGACTCATTTTGATAGGAGGCATTTGAGATGGCTGGCAAGCCTTATTTACACATTTCCTGTGTTTTTATATATTTAAAGAAACATCAAAGGTTTTTAAAATGAAAATTATATTCTCACAGCCATAAAGTATACTCTTGTGATTGCATTACAGCAGCTGCACAATATAACTTCTTTGCTTGCTGACAATGGTGTTTGCTGTGTTAATTAAATAAGTAATGTGTCTGTGATCTTTATTCATTAAAATTAATGCAATAATATCTATGTTGAAGGTTTATATTGGACTCAATTTGGCAAGCTGAATGAAACGCCTTCACTGGAGTTACTCTAAGCTTATTCTTGATGTAACACAGAGCTCTGACAGGAGTTTGTCTATGAAATCGGTTTACCTTTGCTTCGCTTAATATTATTCCCCATCAGCAAACACAAGTATCTTTGGAGCAGACAAAAATGTCTTGTATTAAACAGAGCTACAGAGACCACGAGTCTCCAGGCGACAGGTTGTGCTGGGCACAGAGCCCGCTGGCCGGGTGTATTCCTGTGGCCGGCTGTGATGGGGGAAATACTGCCGGCATCACTGCTGAGCTCTGCAGTCCAGCCATGGGCAAAAGCCGTCAGCTGGAATTAGCCCAAAGGATGGCAGTGAGCACGGCTTGTCATTCTAGTAACGATACTTGAAACAAACAGCAGAGGTTTCATGTATGAAACCCAAGATCCCCTCGCCCCTGGGATTATCTCCTGGCAAAATGGGAACCGCCCAGACTCGGCTTTCCCTTTGGAGAAGCTGCTCTTCACAAAGGCAGTACCTGTGAGCATAGAGCAGGCGATGGACATGCACCGACAGGCAAACGTACCGCATGAAATAAAGAGGAACTTGCTGCTAAGATTTTAAGATTCTCAAATCGGATTCTCTATACACTGAGACCAGCAGCAGTCTTTTCAGCAAATCCTCATGCACTGGATTAAGATTTGACAAATAGGAGAAAATGTGGGGTTAAAGTTCAACATCCAAACCAGAAAGACCTATCACTATTAATATTTTTGCTCTGTTAACTAGGTGGGTTACACCTGAACCCTAGCAAAAAGAAGAAACACAAGCTACCTTTGATTCATCTCCATCCATATTTTACATAAGATTAATTCAGACCACATGTAAAAAGATGAAAAGTGAGGTAACCTTAAATTAAAAAGACTGATTAGGAAACAGGCAGCTGACCCAGCCACCCCCAGTAGTATGACTCACAGTACTATTTTCATATTTGTATTATTTAGCATCTAAAGACCTTAGCTAGAGTCTTGTTCTGCTGAGAACTTGCATTAAGTACTCTGAAATTACCTTCCCTGATTTTCTACAGAACAGAAAATGTTTTCATTAAAATTTTATGTGTAAAATATCATCTTTTGATTCAACCCTCCCAGAATATAAGTACTAAATAAAAAAAGAAAAAAAAAGGAAAGAAAGAAAGAAAAAGAAAAACCCACCCTGTAACCAACATGAAAATTACTTTTTTTTTCTGGAGGAAAGCAAATACTTTCCACGATTTTCACAGGCTGGCCAAAAATTGACTTTCCACTGAATTAGGGAGAAGAAACTGGCATTAACTCTTCCTGTAACCTTACTTCACATAGAATAAAATAGAAATCTTAAAGAGTTTGAATCATAAATAGAAGAAACACTAAAAAAGACAAGAAGGCGGGAGGTGGTTTTGTCTTCCACAGTTAAGAGACAAGAAACTGAAGCCTGGATAAATTTAGTAAAGTTTTACAGGGAAGAAATATTTGAAAGTAGTGAAAGGGACTAATTTCAGGCCTTGGATGTCCAATAACCTCAAATTAATTTTATTAAATATCAACAGTCCTGAGACAGTAGTGTGGTAAAGCAGCAATTGGAATTAAATGTCACTCATCTATAATTGTATTTATATTTCTCCTGTGCTGAAGTATTTGAAACTCATTACTAAAGACTTGTTTCTTTGTTCCTATCAGGAACACTCAGGGAGAAAGTTTGTAGTGACACCATGGATGCTAAAGTTAGCGTTCAGCATGAAGTTGCCCCTGGAAGCACAACTCGCTCCAGTAACAATAGAGAGCACTTCAGGTTCTGTGATTCTTTGTGAAAAACCATCTTCCTTTCCTACCTAACCTAATTATTTCTACCATCTTTATTCCAAATCTGCAAAATTAATTTTAGCATGCCAAAAAATTAAAATACATACATTAGGTAATATGGAAGTCTTTAAGCTACTATAAATGGACACAATCCAGAGAAAACATTAATTAAGGAAGGTCCCTCATAAGTGAACAGCCATAAATAGATGTACGGTGTCTGTCCATTGAGCCATGCGATTGTCCTTTAATAGAACATACATTATAGAGCACTAAAGAGGCAACAGGAAGGAGGATATGCTTATCTAGCTAAATACTATAACACATCTGTAACTGATTAATCTGCCGAACTGTTAGGAAGAACTAGCTCAGGATGTATACATTTTTAGTTATTATCTTTAAAGGGCTTTATGATTTTCCCATCATACCACTGGAGACCAGTGATGGCCTAAAAACCTGTCAAGAATATAGATGTTCCTTTCTATGAAGAAATAAAATATGATGGTTGCATATCTTTTATGATGGAAATTGATGGGACTGACTATGCTATCAATAACATAGTGAAGCTTTATTGAATTCTAGTAAAGTTTACTAGATTTTCTTTTTCTAATCAATGTTAACCTATTAAAGACAAAAAGCAGCATGGAGTTTTTTCACAGAAACTAACAAAAATGAGGAAATTATATGACCCAAAGCCTACTGAGTGCAGTGGGCATTTTTCCATTTCCTTCAGCATGTTTTGGATCGGGACCTTAGTAATTAGGACTTAGACAAATTAGGTTGCCCAGTCAGCACTCCTAAAGTCTTTATTAAGCAGTACCACTACTGCCAGATTTGTAAACTGAATAGTAGTGACAAACTATGGTCACAGAAACAAACTTAGAATCCATCCAGCCAAGACAGGAGACCTCCAAGGAAAGCCAGGAGCAAACCCTTTGGAAGAAGCATCCTTTAACACTTTAGAAATCACAGACACACACACCCATTGATTATTTCACGGGCATCCCTTTGTCGTGGGGAAAGAGCTTGCGTGCCCCCTTGTGAGGTTGAGAGCTGTGCTGGTGGTGGCATGTGCCTCCGGTGGGGTCTCCCAAACCAGACAGGTCTCAGCTGAAGGGTCAGACACAGCGTGTCCACGGGCAGGATGGGCTCACTAGCCTTCGGGCACCATCCTAGGAGAAGGACAACTCTGACTCCAAACCCAGGCAGATGGAGCTCGTTTAGCCTTGTAAGGCATCCATCATCTAAGAGAAGGATACTCTAACCCGAGGACTTTGCTGTCACTGTCCAAGCTCGCTAGGCCCTGGCAGATGAACCTCAGGTGTAAAGGGTGGAGCCAGTTCCACGCATGCTGCACCTCACCTAAAAAATCCACTGCGCAGGCCCAAAGGCTATCGCGCTTATAGTAAGCATGGGGAAAACCCTTCCCAAATCTTCGTTCACGAAGCCAAGCCATGATGATGATGATACTACAACTGGAAGTTAGCAGGTCCTTGGAGTTCACAAGATGATATCTTGTAATCTAATTATCTGTTACACAGGCTGATAATCTTATCTAGCCATTTATTACAATGTAAAATTTCAAAATTTTGGTTTTATTCATGGACTTA
Organism: Buceros rhinoceros silvestris; assembly: GCF_000710305.1. Lineage (NCBI taxonomy): Eukaryota > Metazoa > Chordata > Aves > Bucerotiformes > Bucerotidae > Buceros > Buceros rhinoceros. The sequence goes on along the minus strand of NW_010398092.1, from coordinate 7,527 downwards.
CTCAAGCTTTTCTATTTTACTAGACCTTTTTCTTCACTGTATCCTTGCCAGTAAGAGAGGAAGAATTTGAATGAGCTATTTGAATGAGTTCTTTTCTTACTCATTTTAGACTTGTCATAATTTAATTTTATTGGTCATCAGGAAGACAACATCTAAGAGAACCCAAAGTGTCTTCCAATAGCCTTCGGTATTCCCCACTACATCCTCTGTTCTCCTATAGCAACCTTCCTTTTTTTTCTAACCTTTCCTTTCTTTTCATATAGAAGTCTCTTCTTTTTTTGCCGTCATTCTCTGAATTTCTTCTTTTCTTAATAGCTTTCTGGATAAGAAGTGACTAAAGGCAGATACATTATTCTGACTGAATATGAGTCAATAGTTGGTAAAGCAAGCGTTACACATGAAATATAAAACAAAGTTTTGTATTCTTTTTCTAATATATATATAGTTTTCTTCTGCTATGAACTGAGCAGTAACTATAATACTCTGATTGAGATTTTTCATAATAACGAACAAGAGATTTTCCTTAGTATATTTGTTGTTCTGATGGAGAGCTATACAGGAAACATTCAGGTTGTACCTTCCAAGCACTACCATGTATACTTCTAAAATAACAGATAATACCATGTAGCCCTGACTCTCTTCCATAGTCCTTTCAAAGTATGTTTTAGTTTTGGCATTCCAAAATAAATCTGTTTTATCATGAAATAAGCTACATTTAGAGGTCATTAAAAAATAAATTTATACTAAACCCTCAAAACCAGCTATCATCACATGGCAGGTTTGAATTGTGTTATGTTTCCTACATTTAGTGTAAGAAATAACTAGAGTACTTTCTCTTTATGGCTTGTTCTCAGTCTTCTTCGGTGTATGTAGGTGAGCAAGTGCATATGTATCTCAATAAATGCATATGCATACGCAGGCATATGTATTTGTTCATGTTTGTGTGTACATAACTACATATATATATATGTACAGAAAGACATTGCCAGTCAGTGAATCTGACTTAACATTGGTGTAAGCACACCAATTTCAGCTATGAGCCTGCCCCCCAAAGAAACATCTAGTAGAAAGCTGGCTGGACGTACCTATTTCATAAGAGGAGATGTTGAATAAAATAAACTCCAAATGTAATAAATATGCTGATCTTATTAATAGATTGATACATAGACATACACACACACCTCCATTGCGCATTCAACTTGCCAAAAAGGAAATGCCATGCTTTTCCAGTCATGTTATTCTAAAATGAGCAAAGGTAAGATTTCCTGCAAAAAGTTTAGCCTGGGAGGAGACAGCCAGAAAGCATTGAAAAGAAATTGAGGACGCAGGACTGCCAAGGTGCTATTTGGTAACAGCTGTGCTCTGCTGCCATCCTGAAATTCTATGCACTGAACAGCAACCCGACAGACACAGGGCTAAAATTGTTGCCAAAATTGAGGACGCAGTAATGCCAAGGTGCTATTGGTAACAGCTGTGCTCTGCTGCCATCCTGAAATTCTATGCACTGAACAGCAACCCGACAGACACAGGGCTAAAATTGTTGCCAGGGATCAGTGCCACACAAAAGCATCCTGGCCAAACGCATCCCTCTACAGACATAGTGGCTCCATCCCAAGGTTTCCATCATAGCAACAGACCTTCTTGGTGTAGGAATTATCCTTGAGGCGTATGATCCACTAAGCTCAGAGTCAAATCCAGCAGAGATGCGCTGCCAAATGGATGTAGGCGGGGACAAATGTACATACAGGTCCCTTACACTGTTCAGGCACAGCAGTTCTCAGTACGAGACAAACGGTTTGGGAATCCATGCAGGTCACTGCCAGCTAAACTCACTCCTAACCTCACCAGCAGAAGCCTTTCCCTGTGTGTTATAACGATGCACGTTACCATGACTTTGGTCTCCTTGAAAAAGTCTAAACTTTTGGCTGCGACTGAGTTTTCTGAAATTGCTACTGACAGTCCAAGCACCAAATATTAAGTGGAACTAAGTCGGTGAAACCAAGATACGAAGAAAACCTTCGTATCGTGGTTTCGCCTATTAAGTTCCACTTAATAACATGGTAGTAGCACTACCTTTCTAAAAGGAAGTCTTGTAAGAGCATAGGGAGGTTTTCTCTGGAAATTCCAATAGTTTGTGGTTTGTCAGAGGAAAATTTAGTTTGTGTAAAGTATCTGTCTTTTCTAAAATAACCAACAAGAAACATTCTTTCTCTCATTCTCCTGCCACTAATTTATTATTTTATGGAGAAGCACCTCCAGTTACCTCAACTGAGAGATTACAGTCTCATTGTGCAACTGAAAACATGCATGAAAACAAAAAGGTGATGGACCTCTCACTGAAGAGTTTAAGAATTCCCAAAAAAATTAGATCAGTGGGAGTCGGAACTGCAGTAAATATCTTGGTCTCAATAGTGAAAAATAGCAAAAAGGAATATAGAAATACAACCCATCTCTGAAGAGACAGGAGCTACACCACCAATATCTGTATATTTATATGTTTTTCTACCCACTTTTTTTTTTTTAATTCATTCTGGTAGGCTCCACCTTATTCCTCATTTGCAATGCACTTTTCATCGAGGACAGCTGTGAAGGACCAGAGAACAGAAAATTTTCTGACACCCCTAGCCATCCAATCACCAAGTAGCTCTACTCCTTATCCTCCTGCTGATTGTATAGATTGTATCGGTCTTCTCAATGCATGAATTAGGTTTCTGTGTTTCTTTTCAGAAGCCACACTGAGCATTTCCTAAATTATGCCCAAAACTAAAAATAAGACGGATGTAATATCTACAGCATTGGCAAAAACCTAAATGTATTCATTTTCTTCCTTTCTCCTTTTTCATCCCCAATCAAAAAAAATCTTTGTGGGTATTTGCTGCAGTTGATGCTACGACCATTGAAGGACTATTGTATGTCTGCGTGCTGTTCTAATAAACATGAAATTTCCAAGCACAGAAAGCAGTTAAGATTGATGTCCTTGGTTCGTTTGTTCAGGCCTAGTTATCGAGGCATAAATAGTGTGCTGCTTAACACCATGAAATTACCTAGGAGTGCCTATAATACACAGGTACAGTGAGACCTAGAAAAACAAAGCACCCAGCGTTAAAACAGAGAACCAAGACTACCTGATTCCCTTGCCCTAGTCTTACCTAGCTTTGGCAAGTAACACAGGTTTTTCCCCTTTTGCAATAGATGGAGTTCCATATGTGACTACCGTGCATAGCTTGAATATTAACATTAAAACCGCACAATATTTCACCTTCACTCATCCCTCATCTCACCCCACCCTCAAAGGAGCTTTATCCCAAGGGTACATTAATTTTAAGCCACCACAAATAAAACTCATTGCTGCATTTAATCTGTTTGTTTAAGAATATGGAAACAATACAGGAGTGCATGAAAAATTACAGGTTAAATGATCCTTCCTGAATCACTGTGGTCCATCATCTCATATTTAATTACATTTTAAAATAAAACAATCCTACTCTTTAACTGATAGAGCATAATGGCTGCTTTGGTGCTGCTGTAGATGGACATGTAAAGACTTAAAGAAACACATGGATTACTAACCCGACAGGCCATGATGGTAACCCAAACCAGCCAATATGGTCTCTACTGTAACTTCTTCTTTTTTCATGGACCCCTGACACAATGGATGGCAACAAGATAGAGGTTTATAACAGAAATGCTGACACAACCTTACCTATAGCTGTGCAAATAGTGTCACTATAATTAAACTTTACCACTTGAGCACCACTAGATAAGTTGCAAGTTTTTAATCATATTAATCAGAGCTTGGATGTTTCAATTGCCATATATTATCATGCAGTGTGCACTACAAAAATAAGATGATTCCCAGCTGCTAAAGATCATGGCTGTTATGAAACACCAAAGTATACCCAGACACTTCACTCTAAGTGCAAACATACTGAATGAAAACCTCAGTAGGTTATCCATTTTTGGCTTGATTCCCTATACCTAGGTTTTGACATAATACCCACAGAAAGTACTCTGAACACAGTATAAGAATACCACTGAAGAGTAAAAAAGCTTCATTAACATCTGTCCTGTATGCTTCAAGTATTCCTATCAGCAGCAGAACAAGTCTACTGTTTTCAGTGATAACCACAGTCTGAAGCCTGCTCTTTCAGAATCAAGCACCGAGATTGTTCTTCATGCACTGTTTTCCTTAAAAGCTGGCTTCTCAGTGCCAGTGAGGTTGCAAAATGACAGTCAGATTTCAGTGGTCTGAGATTTAGAGCCTGGGAATGTTTTATGTAAATATTTCTCTTCACATTTGCTTTTCATTTGTCCGAGTGATTTACAGTTTTACTTCAGCAAGGAAAGTTTTCTCAAAGAAACTGTATTCGGTACAAACCAAACAGATACTGCACTGGAGCTGAAACCCTCTATTTTTACTGAGTGGCTATTGCCAACTATGACAATGAAATTAATCTATAAATATAACTTGGTTGCTTACCGCTCTCTATTACCCCGAATTTGCAAATCCTTGCATACCAGTTCACACGTACCATGGGATGTATTTCCTCACTGTCAATGCCTACACTTTGACAGCACCAGTTTTATAACACTTTCTGTAACTATTGTGCTTTCCTTTAAAGCACAAGGTGGTAGAGGTATGTAGCCTGTGTGTCACACGAAATGCTTAAGGGATTAAATGGAAAGAGTATGCCTGTAATCATGTGTGGCAGAACACAGTATGCCATGGACACTTCTGAAAATTCTAAGAGCTGTAGCAATGCATAGGAGTTGCCATAGTGTTATTCTGACCCCTGAAGGATGGAAACAGAGCTAACTTCATATCCTTTTTTTTCCCCCAATTTTCTCAGTATACTCTATAAACATAAAACTCTAAACCACATTAGCAGGATTTACTAGTGCTTGCCCAGACTTATCATCCAGAAATATGAAAATAGTCATGAACTAATGCTGAACCATCTTTAAAATACTGATGTTTTCAAGGAAGCACAGGAAAAAAAAAAAATTTCAGGTTTGTTCCATGGTAAAAATCACTGTGAGTTTGATAGGGCATTAAATCTAGCAGGTATCTGAAGATCATGTCTATCAAGAGATGTAAAACCCACTCTGTCTTCACCTCTTCTTTACTGAAAAGTAGTTTAGTGAAATTTTGCTAGAATGAATTCAGAGTTAAGTAGAGAAGGACACAGGCCAGTGATAATACGATCATTCATTTCAGCTGAGTTAAGATTTCATCAGGCTTATATTTTTCAGAAAATGCATCTGTTAGAGGCATGGGGCCTCAGAATTGCCTTTGCAAGCTTATCTGTCTTCAAGGAGTACTCTTCTCCCCCTGTCCTCTCGCCCCTGAATGGATAGGAATAATGATTTATGATTCTATAATGGATGATAAAGCATATCCTGATACTACCGTCTTGGGGAACAATTTGCTAAAAAAGTCCATCAGAGTTAAACCGATGGGACTCCTGTCACACCTTTTCTCTTCAGCTACTCACTTCTGAGATGCCTGAAATGTGTTAATGGACCACCTCTTGGGTTCCCTGTGCATGTAACAGGTAGATTAAGCTGTTGTATCTGACAATACTTTTTTCTAAAGTCAGTCATGCTGTACTCTTAACACACTAAAGCATCACCCTGCTTAAGCTGCAAGGCAGTCCAACGCTATCTGTGTCAAGCACTGCACATTCTGAGGGTGAAACAGCACCAGCCCTGCCTTGAGCATTGAACAGGGGGTCAACAGAACGAGCCTGGAGGTAGGCGATGGCGAGGGGGGAGGAGGATCAATTTTAACTTGGGTTTTTTTCCTCCTCCGCTCAGCTGTTGCCATGCACTGAAGTCCCAGGTTGCCGTGTGACCTTGCTGAGGAGCACGCAGCCGGATCTGCTCAATGGGACTATTGTGCAGCTTTGCAGGGGCTTTTCTGGAGCCCTCTCCGCGGGTGTGGCTGAATTAGCAACTAGGCAGCCTCCTCCTTCGTGACCTCCCTGTCCCAGGGAAACTCTGCCAGGAGCACACTGATGCAAAAGGCAGCCTGCAAGAGGCAAACCCCTTGTCAGGAGCTGAGTAAGGATCTCCCCTCCTCTGCCCAGGTCTCCATCCCCCACTACCAGGAGCGCTACAAAGTTAACCCAAGTGATCGATACGCTATATGAGCATATTATTCCACTATCGGCGACTGATGCCACTGATGTAATCAAGTTACATAATCGTCGTCTTTGCACAAATACATCCATCTTCCTACAGATAGATCTGCATATCTTCTTCCATCCATTATGCATGAACCCACCAGCAGTACATAAGGCTATGCATTTTCGCACACACTATATAACTTTAGCATTGCAGTGCATTGCACTGCACAACGTCATCACTATCGATTCCCACAACCTTCCCCCATTCCCTCTATCAGAATTGATTTTGCAGAGAAAGATTACCAATGTGCACTCTTAGATCCCTTTAAATCTTTAAAGGCTACAGTGCTTCCCTTGCTCGCTTCTGTTCTTAAGAAGACGATCTTTCCTCTCCTTTTTCTCTCTTTCTCGCTTCCCACCACAACTGAGGAATTAATTCACACACAGTCCCTCAGCCAGATGCATATATGTATGAAATACCAAAGACAGCATCTCTGTTTGCAAATCTTCAACTCTCATACACGTGGTCTGAGGTTTCAGTAGGTAAATTATTGGCTGAAAAAAATATTTTATAAGAGCAGGTGGATGAAAGATTTTCAGGCTTGTGACATTTACAATATTTCTCCGCTATCAAGTTGAGATTTTTTTTTCCCCCTTATTGTCCCTCAGTTTATAATTTCCTTGCAGAATTTGCAGGAACAGTTGTAATCCCAAATTACCAGTGGCATTTAACCCTCTTAGCACCAGAGCACTGTACCACGATCAATAAGGATTGCCACCTTAAAGTTTAACAACTTGAGAAGCAGGATTTCTCTACCTCCATTGCAGCTATGAAATGCAGCAGAATGCTGCACAGAGTTGGAAACGTTTGTTTTAACCAGCGGATGGGATCCAAGCTTATGTTAAATAGATTCCATCACAGAGAGCTGCTTTACTATCACATACCCTTTTCAGTCAA
>NW_010398092.1:0-316 GCF_000710305.1 Buceros rhinoceros silvestris | reverse complement strand
TGTTGAGGGGGGGGGGGGGGGGGAATGAAAGACTCCTTGCTTTTACAGTACTCTCCCAAATCCAGAGGGTGCAAGAATAAAGAGGAGAAGATTTTTTTTTTAATTTTTCGCAAAAAGCACTCAGCAGAAGACCTACTGCAGTTACCCCACTCAACTGCCAATAACGGCTGGAGCCCCTCGCATCAGGGTAATGCAGCAATCCCGAAAGTAGCCCCTTTCAATCACACGCCACCAAGTTTAGCAATACCGGGCTTTTGCCTGGATAAAATGACCTTACCCACAGGAGTCTCCCGAAATATCCCTCCGGTGCGATCGG
>NW_010398091.1:0-15869 GCF_000710305.1 Buceros rhinoceros silvestris | reverse complement strand
CCGGCTGGCCCAGGAGCTGCGGCCTTCGGCCCTGCCTGCCCAGCTGCCCCGGCCTTCGTGATTTAGTAGCTCCCACCTCCGCTGCCCCTTGAGCCAGCTGATTTCTGCGGAAAGGAAGCGCGCAGCGCCTCTGAACTGGTATCGTACCCTCAGCGGAGAAAGGGTTGTGTGCTACATTCATAAAAGGTTGTGGAGAGAGACTGAGTGTTGTCTGTGCAGTAACTATGGTGCTCTTTCGAGCTGAAGATGCCTGACTTGATGGCAGTCACAGATCCACTGGGGAGATGAGTGATCAAATACTACCAGGCTCAGGGAAAAATAGAAGGACCTGTCAAACGAGGATGGTGTTGATGCCAGTCTGACGGTCAGCAGTGTGTGTGTAGTGCTGCTGTTCAGGATGAATAGGAAGAAAGGAGACAAAGGATTTGAGAGCCCAAGACCATATAAATTATAAGTATCTTTTTTTTTTAAAGTTACTATACTTGAGACCAATGCACTTTTGAAACAGGCTGCAGGCTCATGAGTAGTTGTTTACCTGAGAAGATTACATCTACTGCTTATGGTGTAGCTTGCATTCAGAAAGTGTGTGTTGTAAATGTATGTTTTACTGTGTAAATGGACTCACTCACGAACAGTGAGTCTGTCAACCATGCAGTCTCTTGCGCTTTTCAAACCTTGGATTGAATGTTAGCACTACAGACATGTACAACAATATTAGCACTAAAGACCATGCTACCATGTTTTATTCTTGCTGCTGGGTCAAACCCTTTTGCTTTAAGGGCTCATTTATATATTAAAAAAAATGCTTGCATTTGCAGCAAGCAACCTTACAAAGCAGATTGTTATTCTTACATATTTTGGTTGTAACGAAGCTGTAAAGCAGTTGTGGATTTCAGCGGATCTTTATGTATTTATGATTTCTTTATAAATCTGTGGCACAAATGTATTGTCATACACGGTTAAATGTGTAGGTAATGTTTGAATCCATCACCGGATACTAGATGTGATCATTCTCTTGTAGGAATTTTTACTGAACTTGCTCAACTGAAGCAAAGACACTTTTTAATGCACAGGGTATATGAGTATGTGCATGTGATGTGCCATGGAAGTGGAATGATTATAAGGTTGTATTGAGTAATGAATAGAGCTGCTGTGAATTGGGTTGAAGATGCCACCTACTGCAGAAAAAATGTAGGAGTAACTACCTAGAGTTTTAAAGAAGTTGGAAGTACCATTTTATCTTCCCCTTTTTAAATTAGAGTTTTGTTTTACCAAGAGTTGTAATACATCATTCAAAATCTAAGCAAATGCATTTGACTTTTTAAAAACACCTACCTTGATCATATATAACCATTATTGAAAATAATAAATTCTCATGACATTGTAAAAGCACATAATATATCATTTTTCGTGTGTAGTACCTACTTACATAATCATGCATGAGAGTTGCCTCACCAGGTAAATTTCCACAGGTCTCTGCAAATACTATGACAACGTGTTGTTTCTAGTACTGCACATCACTGAAATGTTAGAACTTGATTTTATGCCATTAGTAATAATATATTTTTACATACTGTGATGTTCAAAAGCCATGTTGTTATCTTCCTGTGTTGCTAATAGTATTCATAGTGGTTTCATTTTATTGGAACTTTTCTGGCTCTGTGTGCAACTTCTATTCACTGCGTTGGACCATGTAAGAGATTTAGACCATCATGAATTCTTCTTACAGAAGTACATGCTATATGCAGTATGTACGTAGATCCTGTATGAGGTCTCTATTTTATTTTTAATTCTGTAAAAATATTATTTTAAATGCTAACATTTGTGTAAAATCTTACTTATTTTAAATTATTTATTTTTCTTCCAGCACAACTCACCAGGTAGTTTGTATCAACAACATAAATTTTCAGAGAAAGTCTGTTGTAGTAAGTATTTTTCAATAAAATGTGAAAGTAGAAATTAAAAGTCTGGGTTTTCTTCATGCTTTTAGAAGAAATGACTGTACGCACAAGCTAGTTAGGTTGTTCAGTTTCTTTGCATTTTACACTTCCTGATCGGATGCCTCTCATAAGTCTGTCATTCCTTGAGATGCGTCAAACGGAATACCTTCTAATTGTGAACACTTTCTAAGGAAAAGCTTTCTAAAAGAAGGTCACTGCATTGTAAATTGGCAATTCAAAATTGATGTTCAACACCGTGTAGCTGTGTTAGGGATAGCTATATTCTAGCTTACTTGTGAGGTCACTGGGACTGAAGAGACTTTCACGATTTCCAGCCTGAAGTCATTGAAGCTTTTTGTGAATTTAAGTATCTGCCTAAATGGATTCTGCTTAGGTTTTAAAAGTCGTTATCTCAAGCTCAGTTTACCAAAAGCTAAACCATAGTAATGAAGAACGTAGTGATGCCTGTAACTTGAAATCTGGTGAACAGAGGCAGATAATTTTCAGTAAAACAAGCATGACTGTCAATCACTTTGAAGTTTTTTGTTTTGGTTTATTTCACCACCGGGAAAATTCACCGGTTCAATGAAAGAAAATGTATTCTAGACATCTACAAGGGCAAACCATTTTCCTTTTTAAGTAAAAATTACAGCTTTTACTTAGAAGTTTTCTTTGAAATGCATTAATAAGATTTTTTTTTTATATCTCTCTCTACTTCGTGAGTTGGTAAAAATTTTTATAGAAGGTTTTGATCTGTTTTCATAGGGTTATGTGGAACTGACAATATTTCCCACGGTTGCAAACCTGAATAGAATCAAACTGAACAGTAAACAGTGCCGGATTTACCGAGTAAGAGTCAACGATTTAGAAGCAGCTTTCATCTATAACGATCCAACGCTGGAGGTTTGTCACCATGAGTCAAAGCAGTAAGTGATGTTTTTAAAACTCTGCAGGTGTAGTGTCCTCTGTTGCTGTTAAACATAACCTGTTTTTTTGTACTGGCAAGTTTTACCTGGTGGTTTCCTCATGGTAACTTTTGGTATGAAGGCTTAATTTTGGTAAAGTATTTTGGCAATAATTTTGATTCTTATGCTATTCTTCTTTAGAATTTCTTTCACTTACATTTCTTTCTATTGTTTTGTAAAAGTATCAGAAAAAAGTGGTGGATACTAGTAGTATTGTCAGTGTTTTAGGAAACTGTCCCTCTTGTGTTTTTTCCCTGTAAGAAAATATCTTTGGCTAAATCTATCATTGCTGGATTTCAGGTTTTTCTGTGCCCAACTTTTACTCTCAGTTATTTAAGGAAAAATTGGTTATGTTATTGTGGAAACAATAGCATTTTGTTTATATCTGGTAGAGAATATTTTACAGTGGTGCAACTGCATTCATGAAAGTTCCACATAAGAGAATTGCCCTTAGTTTTGGGGTTTTTTCTTTTTTTTGCATCAGTATAATATTACGTAGACATTATTATGTTCTGATAATTCCTCCTGCAACAATTGTCCTGATTTTTATAATCTGTAATGTCAAATTGGATGATCATTTTTGTACCTTCCTATTTTTAAACCTAAGAGTATTCACGTAGTATGGAAGTTCTTGGGAATATTTCCCATTTTCCTAATAAGGTTTTGTAATAATTGTTTCTGATTTTATTAAATATGTCTAGTTAGCCTCATGTATAATTAGCTTATTACTTGAATCAAATAATAGGAATAAGGCAAATCATGTGTCTGTATGAGGTTAACTGTTGGACTACTAATTGAAGATGCTTACTGATGTCCTTCAGTTATTTGTTGTGTCCTGTTGGACAGTGATTGCTCTAAGAGATTTGTTAGCTGAAAAGATGGAGAGGGCTCAGTAAGCAGCATCAGAGGTGTTATCATCTTTGTTAACTCATATGGCTGGTGAAGGCACATAGGACCTAGCTAGAGTTATTCTGAAGCAAACTGTGGATAGTTCATACAGTCCTGGCATTCTCAAATGGCGTAGCTAGATCTGTAAGAGGCTGTCTACCCATTCCCTTAATGACTAGACCCTTTGAGATGTTTCTTAGCCCATCTCAGTTTTCAGGTTAAACCTGCCTTAACTTCTCTGCCTGTTGTCTGAAAACTAGAGTATTAAAGAGAACTTCTGTTGTTTAGTTATTGAGATTCAGGTGCTACTTTTTTCTGAAGTTAGGCATCCTTGGATTTGAAGTGTTTATGGCAGACGCTCTGTATTCCTTTATTTATCACTTATGCAAGAGTTTCAGTAATACAATTTGCAAATACAGCGTTCATTTAGATAGGTTACTGAATTGGATATCGGTTCTTAAGTTTTAGTTGCGTCCTGATACTGAATCACTTGCGTCTATTCATTCTGTAATTCCTGTCTGGTTTGTGACTTGATTGTTTTTGTTGTTGCTATTGCTCAGTAAGTCAAAAATTCAGAATCCTCATTGGGCAGATTCTAATTGTTCTGAAGAGCTATAAAGTAAAGCTTTTGGTCTTTCCTAAGGAATCAAATTTCATTGTTTATTAGCATTGTAGATGAGAGTGTAAGTCCTAGAATGTTATCTAAACTCACTTTGAAATTTGAAAGGAAAAGTTTGAAATTATTTCACCATCTGATATTGAAACGCAAGTTTAAAAACGTGTAGCATCCCACATGTTTGGGGGAAATGATATGGGAAGAGACTTTGGTAAAAATCTCGTATCTGTTTGTTTTTCAATAAGAGAAGCACCATGGATAAATGTTTTCACTAAGCATTCATTTCTGACCTATCTGAAACATATGTTCATGTTCTCATACCTTTTGGCTGGCTTGGTTGAATTTACAGTTTGATGATTTGTTAAAGAACTTCTAGTGAAAGTGCTATACATGTTTAACAGCAGCTGATATGAAATCACAGAGTCCTTTAGCTTGGAAAGGATATTGAAATCACCTAGTCCAACCTCCCTGCTCAGGCCGAGTCAGCTTGAGTAGGTTGCACAGGGCTGTTTCCAGTTGGGTTTTGAGCATCTCCAAAGATGGAAACTCTCCAATCTGCCTGGGTGACCCACTCCAGTGTTTGATGACCCTCACAGTAGAAAAGCATTTTCTTGTATTATTTCACGTATTTTAACTTGTGTCCACTGACAGGACCAGAGGTAATGGGCACAAACTGCAACACGGGAGGTTCCCTTTGAATATCAGGAAACAATTTTTTACTGTGATGGTGACTGAGCAGTGGCACTGGTTGCACATAAGGGTTGTGGAGTCACCATCCTTGGAGATATTAAAAAAACTGTCTGGACATGCTCCTGGGCAATTGGCCTTAGGTAGCCCTGCTTGAGCAGAAGAGTTGAACCAGATCACCTCCAGAGGTCCCTTCCAACTTCAACCGTTCTGTGCTTTTGTAGTAACTGTAGTCTGAATAACTTCTGGCAAATATGAGGAAGGAGCAGCATTGTTTCTGTGGGAAAACTTACTACAGCGTCTGTGACTTGAGAGATTATGTTTGCTGATACGAGGTGAGGCCAAGTGAAGTGAAGCGGTTAATTGTTTATATTATGTAAATTTTGCCATGCAAGAAAACAAAAAAGGGTTGAGAAAGATAAGAGCTTTAAAAGAGAGCTTTGTTTATTAGATACAAGCAGTGCCAGCTGAAATTGTTCCTGTCGCACCACGATGTTCTCTGCTGCTTCTGAGGTGATCAGCTCTGTTGCTATGAATTTGAACGTTCAACTTGTTTTCCGTTCAAGTAATACTTTTGGTTTTTATCATCTATTGATGCAAAAGTCATTGACACATGGTCTGTGTCATTTCACATTTTCAGTGTTGAAGAAGGTGAAACAATTTTTTTTTATCTTGTAAATTGTCATTTCTGCTGAGTGACCAAAAAAACCTCCCTAAAAAGGTAATTAATAATTGGTGAATTTTGTAGGAAATGTTCAAAACCTGTAGTTAGTGCATTTACATATATGATAGCTCTGGTACAATTGCCAGTTTATCCATCAGTCCCAATCCGTAATTTCAGGTAACAATGGAAAGAACTTTCAAAGTTTTATTTGGAAATAAAGTTGGTCTTCCATCTTGTAATTTCCTCCTCAGGCTTCAGGACATCATAGGTTTTTCATATCAGATTAGATGGGTAAACTTACATAATGTGGTCACTTCCTACCCAACTGAGCAAACATCTGAACGGTGTTTTAAGATATAAAACAATTCACACAGTTTTACCATGTGTACACAAGGTGGCAGGGAATCCCAATTTGCTCATGCTTTTGAGAAAGCATTTGAAATCTTGCAAAGACTGCAAGCAGTGTTGGAGAATGTCTGTTTGGGCCTTGTCTCTTGTCACAGCTGCCCATGTCCTCCTCACCTTCTGTCCTTTCCTTCTAAACTGTTGCTGTCTTGATTCTGTCAATACAAGGGAAGTGAGGTTTGTCTTTCCGGGCTATGGCATGCAGAAACTCTACAGTGTGTGTTCTGACCACTGAGACAACTGCTTGTATCTTAGCCCCTTTTATGTTAAAATGTGTGACGGAGATCTCTGTTTTGTTAATCCTGTGGGTGAGGTTGTAAACCGTTAAATAGCCACAGCAAAAGTTTGGAGTTTTGATGCAGCGCTTGGATTTGTGATAAGTGAAGTTTGTGATGATACTGCAGTTGTCTTATGTGCGTCACATGTTTGTGTGATAACTGGTGCAGGGTTGAGAAGCAATTGCGTATTTATTATTACTTCAGTGTGATGGCGGATGGTTTTGTATAGCTGGGTATTGTGCTCATAATACTTTCCTGTGCATAGGCACTCTGTTTAGGGGAATTTTAACCTTCAGCAGTGTATACCTCCTCATTCACTCATTCAGCTTTTTTTTATCTTGAAGCTTGTAGTTTTTAAACATTAAAAATATGAAGATGTTTTGATGTTCTCCATCTTCACTGTTGCTTTAGTTGCAAGTAGCAGTAAGCTGAGAGAGGAATGTGGTAACCTTCACGGCATGTCTGGCCCTGAGAAGCCAGTGATCAAGCCTTTAGCCTATGCACAAAATAGAAAAATTACTGGTGAACTGAGCATATGTTGTTTTGCTGCAAAAAATAGCCTTCATTTCCACTGGTATGATGCTTATCTAGTTGAAAATTTATGATAGACTTTGTTAGAAATAAACAATGTAAAGAACTTTTGAAGAACGTGATGGCAAAGCCCTTAACCTTGATCAAGAATGAAAATCAGGTTTTTCAGTGTGCTAAAGATTCCAGTTGTTGGCTCACTAATAAATTACCTATATGTGTACATACCTATATATATAAATAAAATATGCTATATATATTATATGTTATGTATTTGGGGTTGGACTCCAAAACCAGGTGCTAATTCTATCTGGGAAGCAAAGTAGAAGAGTAAATGAATTACAGATAATGAAGAGTAATCAATTACATGTAGATCAAAGAACTTACTTTGCTAAATTGATGTTAAGTACTGTAGGAAGGAAGCGGTTTATAGATTAAATGTTTGGGCTGTGTAACATTTAAGAGCACTGCTGTAGCTAGTAGTGAGAAATGCTATGGAAAGATGACATGAAGGTATTTGGAATCAGTGAGTAGCTTTAAAAAATAGGTGTCTGCAGGATCACTTGTTTCCAGTCAGTCATCAAGCATGCCCTTGGGTTGTAATTACTGGTGTTTTGGGTGAATTCTGATAATAAAATATATCACTACCAGGAAGAAACATGAATGCCATATTACTTTTTCGTTGTAAATCTACACATAGCATGAGGAAAATTTATCTTTGTTCTTTGGGCTGTAATTTTTGGCATGTGCTCTGTTTTTGTTAAAATTGCCATATCCAGTTTATTGAGAATAGTTCAGCCTATGAAAGAATTAAATCTTTAATGGATTCCTTTTACAATGAATCACCCATTTGAATTGGAACACTTCACAAAAATAGAAATATCAGAATAGACTGTTTTCCACAAAATGTTAAGCTCTGTGGAATCTACCTTTCTTGCTATAAAATCATAATGTTTTCCTGTCTGTGAACCCATTGATGTTTAAAATGTAACCGCAAGCTCATGATGATCCTCAAACTTGGAACAAATTCTTACTGATGTGTTGGAAAGGGTTCCTCTGTCAGTAATAGTGATTTCCAGAACCAGTTTAGATTAAAATTTAAAACATTGAGACTTCATAATCTGACAGAATCTTACTGTTATTTTCTAGTGCTAGTTTCTTACTAGGATAGTTTTTAGTCATGCAGTCTTTTTTTAAAGAGAGTTTTTCCAATGGTATTTGTTTGCCTTCGTAGGATGCCATTTGAAGACAGCTTAAAGCAACATCGGTTGGGGTGGTTATGACCCCACTGGCAGTCTCCCATGCCTCAGTAGCAGCACTTCTTTCACCCCTCAGTATGTCAGATCAGGGAGCTAAAGCAACTGAAAGCTGTCTAAAAAAAGAAAAACACCCCACCTCTTTTTTTCCATTTGGCACTTTCAGCTGCATCACCACAGAGTCAGATGAACAGTAGTCTCCTTAATGAGTGAGGGAGTAGGAATGTGTGGCTGAGACTAGAAGACAGCACATCAGCTTCAGTTTAAGTTGTTTCAATTGTTCTGGAGTTCTGAAGTTACAGTATATTCCAGTGTACAAATTCAACTTTGTGCTTTTGAATTTTGTTAGCATTGTATGCTATCTTTAGGTGTGTTTCAGCTATGGAAAAGGAAAAAATTATGTATTTAAACTTGGGATTTGGGTGTTGCTGTGCTCATATGCTCCCATTTATTATTCATGTCCTATTTTCAGAAGCTTCCAGGCCAAGTAGATGAGTTTACTGCTCCTAACATTCTCAGTCTTGGTAGTGGTGCCAGAGAATTTGTGCACTAATATTGCCAAAGATTAAGAAGTGCATGAAAATATGTTCTCAGTATACTTCAGTGTTTTAGCAAAGTTTTCTAGATGGAAAGGCTAAGAATATAAGCATGGTGCTTGACATACCCAGACTTATAGGATGATGCTGGCACGGTTAATTACCCTTCATTCTTCCAAGTAAGGTACTGTAATACTGGTTGAATGCTGTTTTCTCTGTGGGTGTTGAACAGAATGGGTAGCTGAAAGTGAAATCCTGAAATGAGATCATGTCTGCTTTGTGTGGACTTCAGATTCCATGGAGGGGTGGAGTCCACAGCCAAAAGCCAATTTACTCCATTGTGGTACAGCAATCCTGCAACTGGGTTGGCGCAACCTCTGGTACCAATACAGGCTGGGGGATGAAGGAACTGAGAGCATCCCTGTGGAGAAGGACTTGGGGGTACTGGTGGATGGAAAACTGGACATGAGCTGGCGATGTGCACTCACAGCCCAGAAGGCCAACTGTATCCTGGGCTGCATCAAAAGCAACATGGCCAGCAGATCAAGGAAGGTGATTCTCCCCCTCTGCTCTCATGAGATCTCACCTGGAGTACTGTGTCCAGCTCTGGAGTCATCAGCACTAGAACGACATGAATCTGTTGGAGGAGGGACACAAAGATGATCAAGGGGCTGGAGCACTTCTGCTATGAGGACAGGCTAAGAGAGTTGGGGTTGTTCAGCCTGGAGAAGAGAAGGCTCTTGGGAGACCTTATTGTAGCCTTTTAGTACTTAAAGGGTGCTGATAAGAAGGATGGATGGGGACAGACATTTTAGCAAAGTCTGTTGCGATAGGACAAGAGGTGATGGTTTTAAACTAAAAGGGGGGGATTTAGACTATGTAAAAGGAAGAAGTTTTTTATGGTGAGGATGGTAGACCTTATTGTAGCCTTTTAGTACTTAAAGGGTGCTGATAAGAAGGATGGATGGGGACAGACATTTTAGCAAAGTCTGTTGCGATAGGACAAGAGGTGATGGTTTTAAACTAAAAGGGGGGGATTTAGACTATGTAAAAGGAAGAAGTTTTTTATGGTGAGGATGGTGAGACACTGGCACAGGTTACCCAGAGAGGTGGTAAATGCCCCATCCCTGGAAACATTCCAGGTTGGGCGGGACTCTGATCTAGTTGATTATTTCAGGGGGGTTGGACTAGATGACCATTGAAGGCCCCTTCCAACCCAAAGCATTCTGTGATTCTATGGTAGCTTTATGCTTGGTTATGGCTCTGCCCCTGCAGTTGTTTGATTTGTTGGTGGTGCCTAAAATCTGGGCAAAAAGTCAATAAGTGATTCAAATTCATTTTCTTCAGGTATACAGTTGCACAAGCTTTTGAAGAACACTGTGTACTAGAGGATTAGAGTTAAGAAAGATTTTACTCCCGTGTTTTACACAGTTCAAAACTCTGTTTTGAGAAAATATAAAAGCTATTGCATAAAGATGCAGAATTAGGGTTATTTTTTAACTCGACTGGTCATCCTCCAGTATCTGAACATAATCACATTAAATAAAAAGAAGATAGCATCCTGCTCATAATCACTTTAACAGTGAACATATGTATATTCCTGCTTATTTCTGTAGAAAACAGTTAATCTAAGTAATGATATGACTTTGAAATGAAACCTGCAGTCAGATAGCAGCTAATACACAGTAGTTTAAACAGCTCAAACCTGATTACAGAAATTTGTGTCTGCATCCTGAACAAATGAATGATGGTAACACTTTAAAAAAAAAATTCCAGGGACTAAAAAGTGTAATAATGTATTTCTATGTTTGTGTATTAAGGTCAAAACTCTAGCATCCGATATTTTATGTGATATTTACAAGTGCTGCATAAAATAAAACTATTCCTATCCATCAAGCTACGAGGGGGAAAAGTAGTATTGCGAAGCTAAAATCTTACTACATTTAAAAGAGCAATATAAACCCAAAACTTCAATATATGAGGAGGAGGCAGATCTTCAAGACAGATCTTGAAAATAAACATACAAACTTCATCCAAAATTTTCCAAAAAAAAAAAAGAATTTTTAATTTCTATTCCAATAGACGTAAACATTTCTCTTACTGGGAAGAACAGAACACTGAGCACTTCTCATTTAATTCATTGGGGATGTTACTGGGCAAGTCTTTTTGATGGAAGCCTAGTTTTGAGTTCTGGTTTTTGAAATCTAATCTTTACTCCTCCTTTTTTCTCTCCACTCCTTTAAAAACAAAACAAAATACTTGGTAGAACATGCATCATGAAATTCAGTATAGAATTCATCTAACTTCCAAAGCTGTTTTTAATAGTTCAGTGTGTACTTCAAGAATTAACTGGGTATTTCTGACAGGAGGAATCTCAACTATTTTTCAAATGCCTACGCTGCCGCAGTCAGTGCTGTGGACCCAGATGCTGGAAATGGAGAACTCTGCATTAAGGTTCCCTCGGAGCTATGGAAACATGATGATGGTAAAGTGGAGAGACCATACTGAGAGTTTTAAGATGCCATAGAGTTGTTAGCTAAGAGTTTGCATAGAAGGCTAGTAGATTTAAATAAATAGAAGTAGCGTTACGTTATTTCATGAAATGATGGTTACTGTTTCCTTTTTCCTCACCCATATCTTTCCAGTTGAAGTCTGAAAAATACCTTCACATTTCTTGGTAATATGGAGAAACAGAAAGGTTCTTAACACTGCTTATGTTTCAAGTCTTGGAAGCTCATGAGCCCAGACATATGCATGAGGAAGCGGGTGTAATGTAGTGTATTGGGTGCTAAATTGTAACTTGGAAGCTGCTTACAATATATATAATCCAACAAAGAGAATAATTTACAAGGATATGTCTACATATTTTTTCCCTTCTCACCTTGAAGAATGGTAATTTTAAAATTGATTTGGTAATGAAAAGTAGACTACTTTATAAACTGACATTCTAGATCCCAGATCAAGTAACTGTTTTAATAAATCACTCTCCAGTGTTGATTATTTCCTTACATGGATTTTATTAGTTTCTTGTATTGTTTTCTTACATGTATTTGTCAGTTTTTCCCACGGATTTGTGAGACCTGTGGGAGAGTAACAACTGTATCATGAAGCTGACCCGTGCAGTGTTGTCAGATATACCTTAATGGGAAAGACACTTACGTTTATTTTCATTTTTGTTTAAGTTCCTGCTGCCTTACTTGCAAGCCTAGAAGGGAAAATATTCAAACAGGTATAAATTTTCGAAGTTTGATAAGCCAAAATATGGTGAGACTTGTTGGATAAATTTCACCATATTTTTAAATTTCTTTTCCTGCCAGTCTATTTATAGGTGAGATTTCTGTGAAACTAAACTAAAGCAATGACACTTAAGGTACAGGAAAAGCCTTCAGTATAATAAGAGGTTTTAAGAAACTGCAGATGACAGTAACGTCTTTTAATAATGTGCCTGTTTCATGCAGGTTTTGTAGAAAATTATTTCAGCAAGATGCAAAGGAGTTGATGGTTAGGGCACAATTGGTGTATAAAGTTTCTTTACTCTTGGGGAGTTGGAAGATGGAACATATCTTCAGTTGCAGTTTTTATTAATTAATAAATATTCTTACAAATTCATATCCTGTAAGTTAAGCTTAAGAGGTCTCAGTTTTGTAAACTTCTGAGCTGTGCTTTTTAAGTGGACCTGGAAGTCCGTAAGAATGAAGTAAACACATAATCTTGAAAGACCAAGAGTCCAAAACTGAATGATTGTTCTGAAATATTTCATGTAAATTGTATGTATTTACTCCAATTTCGCTCTTGGTGCTGCAGAGTTAAAAGTCCTGAAGGTGCATATAAACTTTTCTTTGGACCAGCCAAAAGGAGGCCTTCATTTTGTGGTACCCAACATGGAGGGCAGCATGGCAGAAAGAGGAGCTCATGTCTTTTCGTGTGGTTATCAAAATTCTACAAGGTAAGAAAACTATCTTTGAATGTTAGACTGTATTTCCTATTTAATCTTAAAGTGTAGGAAATACAAATAATTTCTTTGAATTCTTACATGTTTGAAAAATTCTAAAACTTAATTTGTGCTTGAAAGGGGCTTACTGATGTCAAGTAACATCTAATGATTAGTAATTAGGATTTCTAGTCTTAGGATTTCTAGCTCAGCACGAGGTAATGGCGAAGAAACTTGTGCTTTTTAAAATGAATGTATAGTAGGAATCAGTATGTTGACATTCAGAGTATTTAAGAATATAGTTTGGGAGAGAAAAATCATCTGTGAAAGAGTATAATTGTTAACTATAATTGCTAACTATTTTCCCCACAATCCTAACTTCCCTAGATTTTGGTTTCCTTGTGTTGATTCATATTCGGAGTTGTGTACCTGGAAACTTGAGTATACTGTAGATGCTGCAATGGTGGCTGTTTCAAATGGAGATTTAGTGGAAACTGTATATACCCATGATATGAGAAAGAAGACTTTTCATTACATGCTGACTATTCCAACTGCAGCTTCGAACATCTCCTTGGCAATAGGACCTTTTGAAATCCTTGTTGATCCATACATGCATGAGGTAATAATCTTTACAGAGGCCTTCCTTTTTTTATTTCTGGAAAGAATTAGTGACTATTTTTATGATGGAACCAGTATGTATTGGTCATAGAAGGGTATGTCTAGATATGACCTCCATTAGTAGAATTATGTGATAAAAATTGTCTAATGACTGTATTTATCTCCAAAGTAAAGCCTTTGAATGAGCAGTAATTCCATTTATGCCTGAATTTATGGGACTAATTTAGTTGGAGTTGGTAAAAGCATATTTCTCAAAATAGGTTTAAACCCATCCTGTTGCTGGTAGTAGATGAAAATTATTGTTACACAGCTGAGTAGTCTTCTGAACTAAATTTGACATAGCGTTTTCGTTCTTAACAGATTGTTGCCATAATGTTGCAGTCCACCAGTTTATATTATAGTTAATCTGTAGCTGCAGATTGAGTAAGGATGGACTTGGCAGGCAGGTTAAATTACCAGTTTAGCATAAAGACTGGCCGATGTATTCTTCTTTTGAAAGCATGGTAGGAAAATACTGGGAAATAGCTATATTCTACTTGATCTAAAGGTAATGATCAGATTTTAGTCCTCAGCAATGGTGCTCTTGACTTCTACTGGTGAGGCATGAAAAAGATCATATCTATTTAAAAAAAAAAGTATCAGTTGTTGATATTTGAAAAAATATGATAGATTTCCATAGAGCTTGACTTCTATAGAGCTTACCTGAAGTTATATATCATTCTCAGCTTGGTTCCTGTGTCACTGATGAAGTCAGTGCTGTCAGCTGCATCATGAGTTTGTGGGAAAACAGTAATAAAGGTTACTTGTAATTTAAGTTATAACAAGTCTTCTAAACAGTAGCACTGCCCGCCTGATTTGAAAATAGCTGATTTTTTACTACGTGAAAAAAAAATGTTAACTTTAAAAGACATTGGATTGCAAAGTCAAGGAAAAATGTCATGTTATGACAGATGGGCATCACTAGAATGATAGATACCACTAGGCAGATGTTGCTGCTGTGCATTTTCTGCTAAAGAATATTGTCCTGTTGTTGCACTCACAACTAAGATGGACGTCCTGGTTCACTTTTCAGCTGTAATAGTCATTATCACAACTTGAAAATGCTTTATCAGCAGCTATGTTCTCATTGGTTTGTGGGGGTCTTTTCTGTTATGTACTATACTTGATGTTTATGGATTTAAATATATTCATCAGTCTTGTACCAATTTTCCTTTGATTGTAGGTGACTCACTTTTGCTTACCACAACTTCTGCCATTGCTCAAACATACCACGTCATACCTTCATGAGGTGTTTGAATTTTATGAGGAGATTCTTACTTGCCGCTACCCGTACTCCTGTTTCAAGACTGTTTTTATAGATGAAGCATATGTTGAAGTAGCTGCTTATGCATCCATGAGTATTTTCAGGTTAGTTTTTAAGACAATCACTCTTTCTAAATCCACAGGCCTAGAAGCTCTAGATCCAAGACTATTGAGAAGTATGTGAAGCTTTATTACGTTTTTAGCCTGAGTTTTGGGCTCTCTCATTTGAAAAGGCTGGCTTCTGTTGATGTTCCAGACTTTAACACCATTTCCAGTTTTATCCGTTACAGAGATGTTGTATTATTTTTAGAAAAAAATTGGCAGTGATTTTCTTTCTGAATTAGAAACACCGTGCATGAAATAGATAAGATCAAATCAGGTGCAGAAGTTTGACCATGTTTTTTTTTTCTCCATCTGGGATAGGGTACCAGGAATCCAAAAGATTTGTTTAAACAAACTACTTAGGCTATATGCAGAGAGTTGTATGTAGAAGATAATAGCAGGAGATCCGCCTGAATTAAAGTTATTAAAAAAGGTGTTACTATCTCAGTGAAAAACCAGTGAAGGAATTATTATATTTGTTTTGGCTTTTAAAACAAGGTGTCTATTTTGTTTCTGTGGAGCTGGTGCTCATGTTTTGTTCTTTGTTTTTTTGGGATGTCCAGCACCAATCTGCTACACAGTGCAATGATTATAGATGAAACTCCACTGACAAGGAGGTGCTTAGCACAGGCCCTGGCTCAGCAGTTTTTTGGATGTTTTATATCCAGAATGTCCTGGTAAGTATTTTACCACTGTACTCTCTAGAAAACAGGGAAAATCTACAAGACTCAAATTTTAATTTGCATGTTGCATTTTATCAGAAGAATAAGTGAAACAGTATGTCGCAGTTTGAAAAGGGGGGGCTGTCTCCCACCGAAAGGGAATGCGATGAGATAGCGTGTTGGCTGGGAAACCTGCCAAAGCACACACAGTAAACTTTTGATGCTCGTTAACGTGCTGATAAGCCATTAGCAGGCTCGTTAGGCCTTAGGAAATGATAACACACACAAGCTACATATATGAGCGATAGGAACAGAAAAGTTTAATAATGCAGACACCCTTGAAGTTAAACCAGACTGGGAAAGGGAGAGAAGGAGGTAGAAGGGAGAATAAATAAAAGTGTACAGTTACATATAAACTCTCCCGAATTGGGAGCCGGGGGTGGGGGGGGAAAGAATCCAGCCCGTAATCTGTCCGTTGCCTGAACAAAAAG
>NW_010398090.1:25033-25740 GCF_000710305.1 Buceros rhinoceros silvestris | reverse complement strand
CGCTGCGTGTAGGGGCTACTTCATCCGCCGCAGGAATAAGGGGTACCGCTGGGTCCATCCATCAGGGCAAGACAGTTCATTAGACCACCCCCTCCGGGAATCGGCAGAAAACGGAGAAGGTCCTACCCATGTTGCAGAAGGAGTCTTTTACTGCTTCAGGGAACTAGCAGGTCCTGGACGTGTCTTTCTCTCCTTGATAAGGGTTTCCAGCCCGGGGGCGCGAGATTCAGGAGTCCAGCGCGGCATATCTAAGGGAGCCGTGGCATGGACCAGATACAGAGGAGAGCAGATAGAGCAGAGAGAGGGAAAGCAAGATGGCAAAATGGCGTCGAGTCTACTCGCACGCCCCCTTTTATGACTTCATTCACGGAGGCGTGTTCCTTCTTCCCGGAAGCTTGGGAGAACCACAGCTCTCTGGGAAGAAGAAAGCCAGACAACATGAGAGCATCCGGTTCCTCCATGTTGAATCCAGGACAAGGATGAATGCTATCTCATCTTTGTCCTTTATGTGAGTTATACATTGAAAACTTACATTGGGCAGACATTACAGACAGATTCAGAATAAGAATAATGAGTTTCTAAACCCTGCTGCGTTTTGGAAGCTGATCAGTTGATTATTAGTTTTGTCCAGGAGCAGAAATATGGATGCCTACAGGGAAAAAAACAAACAAACAAACAAAAACCAAACCAACACCACAAGGGAAAGA
>NW_010398090.1:12132-24905 GCF_000710305.1 Buceros rhinoceros silvestris | reverse complement strand
AAGAGAAGCTCCCATGAATTTAGGTATTTGCAGGTTTAAGCAGCAATTGAAGCTGGATTTTTAGGATCTGAGCAAGCCTATGTCTCAGAATTAACCCGAGACAAAAGTACTGCCTTTGTCCCCTTCTGAATTTAGCCATTGCTTCAAAGCAAATTTTGAAAGAAAAATGCATTGTTTAAAAGCCCACCGTAACTAGATGTTTTAGCAAAATATCACTCAAATGTGCAGATGAGATTTGACTGTCTCCTGATTCACATCAAGGAATAGCAATACCCATTTCCGAATGTCTATAACAAGCACATTAATTGAAGAGCCTTTTGTGTTAGAAAGAGATAAAGTAGACTTGACATGTTGGCATGACTCAGTTACTAAGCTATATACTGGATTGCTTCTGGGTACGCATGTCATTACTGGTTCTGTTCTGTTGTTCTCATTCAGACAAAAGCCTCATTTGAGTTCTACAGAAGATTTCAAAGATTATAAGGAGAAAGAGCGAGCTTTGGATGGACAGAGAGCTAGAGACATGAATTATATTTTGACTGATAGGGAAGAGAGAAGCCACATGGCTATCATATTAGCCTGGTATTCTGTGAAGAAAAAAAAGAAGGAAAAACAGAAAAAAAAACGTGAAAAAAGACTGTGCAGTATATATGATTTCTTAGTGTGGAATCTGCAACTGCAATTTTATAATAGGAAAAGAAATATACATACTTTGATGTTTAAAACAAATTACTTCCTTGAATGAGAGCATCTGAAGACCTTACCTGTAAATTCTTACCTTGTGAAATATATGTTGACTAATATCAAGAGTATTAAAATTCTTTAACAAACAGTCACAAAGAATTTTCTAAATTTTTTTCTAAATTTTACATGTGACACTTTCTTTGCAGAGTTTCTTTCAGAGTATATTGGAGTACTGGTTTCACATAAAATAAAATGCATTCTCTTTCCTACTGTACAACCTTGTTTAGCAGTTAGTCCTCTTTGGCTTTGACTGAAAGTTATCCCATCATAGTGTGAAAATCTGATTTTACATAAATAGTGCATTTTTTTTACTGAAAATATGTTATCTTTGCTAGACTTGCGGCAGTACTTAATTCCTTTTCCTTAGAAATTCAGAAAAGATTGATCTATAAGTGGGCTGAAACTCACTGGAGTAATATTGTTAGAATGAGAGCGACCATATCCAATTTCAGCATGTGACAAGGGTGAAAAGAATGCATTTAGCCTGATGTTTACCTTTCATTTTGATTTTGAGTCACGTGGTTAGAAATCAATGAAGGTAATGAGATGTTTGTCTAAGTAACTGCGGCAAATTAAGGCTCATGATACATCAGAGCAGAACCATTGATGTGGTGTAAGCTCTGAAGGGTACTCCTAGAACTACTTTTACAGTCACTGTAGAGTGTGGGAACTGTAATTACTGCAGAACTGTCAGGTATAATGGCAAAGTGAGGAATAGAAGAAGGAAGGAAAATGATCTATTTGTGTAGGAGTCTAGAGGTGTAAAAGCCACTCAGAACCCCACTTTGACAAATCTCTGTAGTAGTCTTCATAGGAACCGGTACACCAAATATTCTTATATACAAAAGCTACTGAATGAGAGCAATAGTATCTCTAATCATTCCTCTCCTAAGAGTGCTAATCCTCTACAGAATGAATTATATCAGCTTTACAGCTTTTACAGAGTAAATCTATTATATTATGTGGAAGTGGGAAAGAAAAAATCATATCAGTTTAAATCCCTTCTATTAGCCCTTTTAAATAGATGTTAGGCATCTAATTACTCTTTAGAGTTGGGCTATCCTCCTCCATACACATGTATATAGATACACACTGACATATATATATATATGATAGACTGCAGTATAAAACCCAAGCTGGACGAAAGTACAGCTGAAAGGAAAAGCATCACACTGCAAAGTTAACTGATTTGATCAACTGAGGTCAACCTTGTTTAAGGCAAGTGTCAAGGATTAGGAGCTGAAAGGAAAAGCATCACACTGCAAAGTTAACTGATTTGATCAACTGAGGTCAACCTTGTTTAAGGCAAGTGTCAAGGATTAGGCCTAGCCCAGCCACTAGATGAATGACAGATGCTCTCTATTAACCCCTCTCCCTTCCCTAAGGGGAAGAGAAATGGAATAAGAGAGAAAGACCTATAGAGTGGAAAAGAAAACTAAACCTATTTTAATGAGGATAATAACAATAAAATTAAATACATACAAAACCAATACCAAGCTCAAACTCCCTGATGACAACCATGGGATTGAGATTGAAGGCAGCACAGACAGAGTCTTTCTCAGATGCTGGCCATTTAAGAAGAGAACTTTACCTTCATGATACCTCAGCTTTATATCTAATATGATGTATATGGGATGGGATACCTTGTTGGTCAGTGTAGGGTCACCAGCCCCTTCTGCTCCTCCCCACAGGTGTGGCCTCTTACTCCATCCCCAAGTGTTGTACACAAGATTTGGCAGTGGTCTTGGTTTCCACAGGAGCAAGTATAAGCAGGAGACTTTCTGCACACCAATCCCTGGCAGTAACTATAAACATCAAGTGTTATCACTTCTAGAAGCAGACACTGCCTGCAAAAATATGCCTTTAACTTCAGAAGGTGTAGTTGCCTAGAAGAGCCTGAGGTGAAAAGTGAAATCACTGAACAGAATAAGTTCTGTTCTAACTTAAACCAGGACAGCATGACAAGTCATAAAACCATGGCAATTACTATAAGGTGATGTATTCATCACGAATGGACTTAAAGCACTTATCAATCATGTCTCTTTTTTAACGTTTTCATGATGGCACTCAGAAACACTATATCTTAAAATTTCTGCCCATGTTTATATATGTTTATGTTTTTACAAATACTTTATACAAGAGCCTGTTCGTAATTCAGGCCTGGGGACTAACCTATGAAAAGTTCACCAGCTTATAAGAAGAGCAATATTGTTGGTCCAATCAAATAGTGATATTTTGCTTTGAATTTGCCAATGGGAAATTAATGGGAGATTAAACTATGAGGTTGTTCAAGACTGAGCAGTCTTGAATCTCTCTCTTTTTTTCTTTTTTTTTAACTTGGTATAATATTTTGTTGATTTCTCATGCACTTGTTAGTTTGCTGCCAGTGGAAGTAGGTAGCCTTTGTAGGAAACATAGTGTAGGCTAACTTGGTGAATCACCCCCCTGGCATTCTTAGACAGATGTGTTTGCATTTTCAGCCTAATTTCTTAAATAATGGTTAAAAACTTATTCATGAACACTTATTATGCAACATGAATAAGATACGGTTGTACGTTTGCCTAAACATAGGTGAATGCTGTCATTTAACATATTTTAGGAAATTTTTCTTTTGTCCTCCAGAAGGTTGCATATCTCATGTAAGACTTTTGTCGTTTCCTTCAGCTCTGGATGGGTTTCTAGGGTAAACTAGGGTGATCTTCTATTTCCTCAGGCATCCTGAATGGCATATTCTAAATGATGTATAGAGTCTGCATATAGTCTTTAACAGAAAAAATATATTTATCTCCAACATAGTTCCAGGTTTCTGTCATTTTCACCTGAAGAGACACATTTGCTTTGCTTTTTGGTCTGATCACAAAAAAACCCCCAACTTAGTGAAAAACACTAGAGGTTACTAGTAATGAAAAATTAAAGGAAAAGTTAATATTTTTAGGTATTATAAATATTTTCAGATTTTAAATTGGATTTGAAAAGGCCTAGAAAAGCATCACAAATTCATAAAGTAACTGAGTTTGGAACAGACCTGTGAAGGTGAACTGATACAGCTTCCTTCCTCCTCAAATCAGGGCTCCCTTAGATCAGGTTTTTCTCAACTCAGCAAATCTGAGTGACGAAAGTCTAATATGGATAAGCAAGCAATCCTAGTATTCTAATAGTTCATTGTGTATCACAGTTAAGAGTTAGTATTAACGTTCAAAATATGGAAAACTCTTGCCTGAGTCACTATAGAGTGGTGAGAATAAGAGGACTTCTTCAAGCTCTCACAGTTTCCTCTCTTTGCTCTCTTACAGCTCTCCTCTGTGTCTTAGTAATCCACTAACTGCCTTTATACCTTGCAAACACTATGATAGACATTTTCTTTTCTATTTAATAGCTGTGCAATTCCACAGTGTTTAGCTAAACTGTTGCTGTACCCCAAGTGTTTCGTAGCAGTTGGCAGTTTTTCTTGGAAAAATGGCTTGCACTGACTTTCATTCACTTTTATCCAAAATGTCCTCTTTAGAGGTTACAGCCAACGTGGAAGACTTTCCCTAGTGCCTAGAAAACTTATTAATGATGTATTACTCAGGATTGACAACTAAACAGCTGACATTTACAGGGCAGGGGAGAAGGGAATGAACCAAACAAACAAATAAAACATTCCCCATGTCCTTGTTTAAAAAAAGAGTGTCATTACTTACTGTGCGGAAAAAAAAAAAGTCAAAATGCATGTCTCTTAGAGCACTCAGAAAGTGTTCCATAAAATTAGTTATGTGTATTCATAGTCCTGATATAGATAATTTGACAAGTAAAAACTTGAACATGGAAGAGATTGCAGAGAGAGAAAAATTAAGAGATACTAAGAGGTAGCTGGAGTAAATTAAAAGACATAAGGTAGAGTGGAAAGTCCACAATAAACATAAAAACACACAAACTATAAGAATCAACTGAAATTTCTTGAACCATTAAAAAGAATCTATGAAGGTAGAAATCTAATTAAAATAAAATTCCTCTCAGAGTATTATTTCCAACGTTCTGATCTCTCTGCTAAATGCAAACAATTTCAACCCAACAAATTTCTAGTATGTGTTCTTGTTATATTTGTGGTCAGGACACCTGGTAAAATAATTCAGTGTGTTAAATGTTCTAGGATTTTGAGATCCAAAATGATGGAATTCATTATATGGGAGGTTTTTTTCTTCAGCTGAAAGGTTGACATTGTGTTATTTGTGCCTCATGCAATGAAAATGTGTAATGGAGCAGGGGCTTTAGCCAAAGGTATAAATTTTATTAGATTTGTATTTTAAAAAAGAGCATTTATTCTAAGTGGGAAATACCAGATGTGTGGCGAGCTTGATTTTTTGCTGTGTATTTATGGATGTTAAAAGAAACCTTTACAGTATGATAGTTCAATTTTGTTGTTTATGGTGTTGTTCCTGGAGCCGAGAGGACAAAGAAGTAAAATTACTCCTTTTTCTGTTTATTAATAGAGATTTGTCACCATGTTATATGTACCACATAAAGATTTGTAATTGCTTTGGAGAGATACTCTGCCAAAGCTCCTTGGTAGGATTTTTGTGGAAAGAAAAATATAGCCATGAGAGAGTGGTTATTTCCCATATGTTTGAATTTCAGTCTCTGAGTGTTTGATGGTGCATATTGAGTCAAAATTGATATTAACCAGAAAAATGGAAACACCTTTAAAGATTGGAATATAAAATAGGAATGAAGAGAACCCAAAAGGAAACTGAATATTATTATGTATATAAAAAAGAAATCAAATTAAACTTAATTTTACTGTCTTAGTTTAGGGGAAAAAAACCCCTCTGAATTCCTTGTGTTAACAAAGAGAAGAGAAGGAAATTAAGGAGACGGATCTTGCAAAGATGTTAAATGATTGATTTGTGTCAACTTCCAGCATTGGCAAGATGAGAAGATATGTGCTTTGGAACTGCTCTCTTCAGGTAATGAAGATGAGTTGTCATATAATGAGAAGTCAGATGGAGCCCAAATTGATATATTAAAGAGCAAACATTTATAGAAGCAGATGGTTGTCACCCGGGAGTTTTTTGGGAGGACTTAAAATGAAATAGCTTAGTTACTAACAAAGATGTACCATCAGTCACGCAGCTACGACAGCACAGAAAGAAACTGTAGGTTCGAACAATGCAGCTATTTTAATACCAAGGTATTTGGGATGATTCAGGGAATTACAGAACCATGAACTTTGACTCAGTGTGTAGGAAACTGGTTGAAGCAGTAATAAAGACACAGACAAAACAGCGCAATGAGCATAGGGAAGAAAACAAAAAGGCAAACTACATTTTCGGACCACTTGAAGTGTCTGCATAGATCAACATAATCCTGGATTAGAAGAAAAACATCAAACATATTGTATTTAGATTTCAAGAAGTCCTTAACAAGTGCTTTCACTAAAGAGTGTTAGTGACTATATGGTGAGAGGCAATATTGGTGGTTGATGAGAAGGATCCAAACAGTTCAGATGAAAGAAGAATTGTAGGGGGTATAGTTGTTTTTCAACATGACAAAAGGTGAAACAGCTAAGCAGCCTGTCAGGTTAATGCTACATTTTATAGTAATTGCTGGTAATGGGGTAGTAGGCTATGTTTAGTATTACTGTATTGTAGTATAAGATGTCTGTTCTTGAACATATGAAATACAATGCTAGGGTTTTTTTAAGAAATGTTTTGTAGATTAAAAATTACATTACCATCTCTAATATACCTCATGTTTTACACCAAGAAAAAACTTCACAGTCTTGCTGAAATCTGCTGAAGTCTACTGAATTGGAAACACAAGCAGCTGGAGAAAAGCTAGAAATGTCACAACAGGTGTATGTGAGGAAGAGAGTCTCCTCAGGGTGTTACCTGAAGTAGAGTTATGCATATGCATAAAAAAAAAAAAAAAATGTGTAGTTCTGAACTAAACAAAGAGAAACCCAGGCCTTCCCAAACTATTCCCAGATAAGTAATAGTTTACTCCTAATTTCACCGATCAAATAAAGGAAGTGAATAAAAGCAGAATTACCCTCCTTAACATGAGAAGAAAATGCATAGTCTTAATTTAATTTCCTTGTAGAATTTTTGAATGTTTTACAGTGTTAACTCAATACAGAAACTTATTTTTAAATATTGATATGGGGTTTCTAATTGAAAGTGAATTTATGTTTTTTACCTGGGCATTACGTCTACAAATTTGCTCTTAGAAGAATTCCCCTATGACAAGGTTTTGGATTCTTACATTGCACTTAGTCACTGGCAATGACTACAGTATCGTCTGGGCTCCTGGTCCCCTCTATGTCTACAGAAAGTACCTGTTGGAGCACTGCATGTACATGACAGCCTCCAGCAAGTGTGCCGAAGTTCCCTTTCCATGCAAATCAGGGACAGAGCGTCTTATTCTAACACAGACCCAAGATGTGACTGTGACTTGTTCCTGTACCTCAAAAGTCCAAAGGTATTGCAGCTTTGATAAGCAAATGTACTGTGTTTGTTAGGCATACAGCTGGGCAAAAATGGATGTGAGCATTTTATCTAAAAACGATCATGACATTTATCCAGCTCTTGGCAAGTACCATTCTCTGCTGCAATTGAAATCAGTTAACATGAATTTATTTCAAGGTTATATTTTCAATACTGGGAATTGCACAGGTAAGTAAACACAAATAGTGCTTTTAAATGGTTAAAAATTAAATAATTTAAAAATCTTGAAGGAAATGTCCGTAAAATACGGTTAGAAAGTAAAAGAGATTATCAGTAAAGATTGTTTCTTATTCCAAAATGTGTTCTAGGAGCACTGGATATAGAAATTTTCCTTGGTCTTAAAATGGAAAGAGTTGACAAATATCTGTCTCAGTTATTTTTTCACTTCCTGACATGATAGTGTTGAAGCCTCAGGAAGAAAACAAGTCAGATTTTTTTTTGTTTTTTATTTGTGTGCTATAGTCATCACAAACAAAAGAAAAATAAAAGAGAAAAAGAACTGCTACATCTAAGAGAGTTAAGATTATGAAGACTCTTTATATCTTTGAAAAAAATATTAACTACGGTGCACTTTCAAAATATTAAAGCAGCAAAACAATATTTTCATATATTCATAGATGAATTCCTATAAAAATATTTAAGAATATTCATATAGTGAAAATCAGTATTTTTATTGCGTTGTATAACTGAAGAAATATGCAGATTCTAAATCATCAGAAAAGTTGTATTGAATCAATTTCTGCCCATTTTGAACAATGTTACTGCTATCTCAGATTTACACTCTAAAGCCCAAGTTTACTGTGACAGATGAACAAGCTAAAGAAATCTTCATTAAAGGAAAAAAAAACAACAAAAAGAAAATAAATAAACAAAACCCCACTCAAACCCCAAAAACCTATGGGAAGAAGAGATGCTGTGTGGATCATGTGGACTCTGTGTTACTAACTGCTTTTTGCATTCCTTCTGCAAAAAAAAATTTAGGTAAGCCTTCTGATGTCTTCGACAGGGGGCATCTGGCCCAAGAAGGACCAAACAGCTTTGAAACACTTAAAGCCATATAAAAACATTAGTAAGTTATTAAATAGGATGGTCTTCTAATCTTAATGTGCAGTCTTGTCACTGCAATTTGAATAATGTAAAATGCCTTCAAGAAACTTTAAGACTCAGTCATTATTGCCAACACTTATAGTTATTCCTGTATTCTTATGTAGCATAAGAGAACATGACTCTTGCATTTACTTCATGGACTCAGAAGCAACAGAAGGCTTGGTGTAATAGCCTTATGGATTATAGCGTCTCTGACAACATAATGGCAATTTATAGAATTACACTGGCTGTAACTTTTATTATTGTTGCATTTATTGTTTGAAATGAGAGTCAGAGTAAAGAGAATTGGTAGCAGATAGTCGAATGTTTCAAAGATCTGAAGAATTTAGAATTCAAAGGATACAATTCCTCAAGACTGCAGAATAAATTAGAAGGCTAACCTGCCTGAACATACTGTATTAGTGACTGTGAACTGATATCGCAGTCCTGATTTTTCATAACTAACCTGATTATATATGCTCCTGTTGTTTAAAAATATTATGCAAAGTCTTCAGAAAGAAAACTATGGCAACCTCCAACATTTTTTCCTGAAATATGTAGCTTTGAGGACTTACAGCTTATTTCTTGCCCTCACCGATTATAGTTGTTTATAGTCTCACTGTCATTATTGTGATATCCGTTCACAGTCACTAATAAGGCAATTTTGAATGGAATAGCTGCAGAAAAGGCTTCTGGAAGGACTAAAGATGTAAACAGCATTCCTTTTTAAATTATAATTATATTCAACTAACAGGTTAAAACTTCCCACACCTTTATCCATTTCCAATGATTTATTATGGGTAATGATATGTAAAAAATACTAACTTTCCTAACCATGGTAATTTCTGAAAGAGAATACTTAACTACCTTTTCTTTGAAAATATAAAAATTTCCTCATAAGTAACCGACAGCAGAAAAATTTCCAGACTGAATGCATACACTGATAACCAACATGCATGGTCATGTTTTGGGTAAAAAAAATCAACACAACATCACACCCATAAATGATAAGAAAATCACACCGGCTCTCCAATTCCCACCTATGACTAAAAAAGCATAGGAAAAAAAAAAAAGAAATGTTGAAATAAAAACATCTAAAAAAAAAAAAGAGAATTCCACAAAACTTAAAGGCCCAAAGTCACAGAAATTAAAAACAAAGCAAAACAAGAATTGCCTGATTTTTGCTCCAAAGATTCTAATTGTTAGATCTCCTGGATACACTTTTACAATTGAATTACAGTACAGAAAATGCGAACATTTAACCATCTTGGAGTGCTTCACTCTAACTTTGCAGAACGGTTCCTGTATGATTGATACCCTCTCGGCAGAACCATTAAAGTGCGCTTCAGGGACTACACAGAATACAGCAGATTCTTTAATCCAGTGGTTTGGGGAGTTTGTAAGGCTTAAAGCCCATTATCACCAGCTTCTCCAGGTTATAAATACTTTAGCAACAATAAATGACAAAAATTTCCAGAAGCTATACTGCTGAATTAGTAGTCGACAAACGTAAGCTACCCTCTCACCTTTCATTATATTAATATCACTGGCTTTACAATGGGGCAAAGGGAAGGGAATTTCATTTATAAAATATGGCTTAATCCTTTGAGCATTTAGTGTAAACACATAAAGTGCTAACAAATAAAACTTGTTTTCTGATTTCATTAACAAATGTTGTTGATAGATAACTGCAGTTTCTTTCGGTAAATACAAGGGCATTGTGTGCATTTTAACTACTTCTTATGACGAACGTGTTCTGCAAGTGTAATTGCCACACAACAGAGAAGGAAAAAAAAAACCCCAGAAATGGAGATAACTGTCCTTAGCTTTTACAGGTGGAAGGTCTTAGGTGAGTAGTGATTATCAATTTTCTTATAGTGATAGTGGAATTTGAAGAACTTCAGGAGGCATTTAGGTGCCCATAACTTAGGATGGGAAGTTTGCATTTTCCACATCTTGGATGTTCATATATAATTCCCACTAAAGCACATCCAAATGTTTCGCCTAAATATTTACATATACATGATCTTACCACATTTTCTGTATTTTTGCAACCTGACTTACTTCTGCCTTCAAACTCTAACAGCTAACATAGTTATGGAGACTCTCAAGTAACCATAAGCTGTTGATGTCTTTGTCAGACAAGTACTCCGCAGAAGCAAAGACCAAACTTTCTAGTTTTCAGGAAATTGCACACAATGCATGCCTCCATCCCATTCTACAGCCAGGATGAGACAACAGCTGTTCACATGCTAGAGAGCAGCAGCCGCAAATTCCACATGCTGAAATGCATACTTGACAGTCAATGAGGAATGCTGATGTTGTGGGAAAACCTTGAAGACGTAAATGGGCGCCTGGTAAGGATCTCATGGTATGGAGAGAGAATTAGGCGTGTGCATTTGTATTGTTCTACTGCTTCAATGATTCCACTTGCTTACAGTGAGCAAAGAGAATTGAAAGAAAACACAGAAGGCAGCAGAACGCACTGTCCACCAGGTTAATCAAGTTAGACAATGTGCCAAACCCTTTTGCAGTGTGTATATCAACATGTAACAGAAGAAAATCAAACCCAGTTTTGGAACATTTCTGCGTTAGCACATGGGTGTGTCAGATGACAAAGTGAATTCTTTCATCGCCTCTTCCTTTTCAGCATGCGCTTCCCACAAACTCCCAAGTTGCTACTGTTGCCTAGAATGATTGGAATCTTCCTATCTTGTTTGACTGGTTTAAAAGGAAAGCTGTGGGCTCTCTCTAATGGCAGAGGAGAATAATTCTACCCTTTCCGTGCCAGCACTTCTTAGACTACACATGATACATTTTCAAATTAATATTTAACCACACCAGAAGACAGTCTTAGAGAAAACACTATGCCTTCATGACACAAGAGAGAAAGGATATGGAAAAGGAGAGGAAACGGGAAAGAAGCAAAGGGAATTTTGCAGACATGCACTAACATGCATGCACACAGATACACTTCTACACACACAGAGCCCATCTGGACTGTGTGTTCTTTCAAGTATGAGTGAAGATAGCAGACACCATTCTACCCTGACTGCTAGCCTTAAAGCACTGGGAACTGTAGTCCTACCTTACTCCCAGTCCATTGCACAGGGTCGTATCAGCTCAGAGAATGGACTGTTAAGATGGTAAAATACTACGTTTTTCTCTTACATCTAAACAGCTGGTTTCAAATACAAGGGTCACATCTATTTTTGTGAAATTTAAGAGAATCAGGAACTGACTGCAAGCATTTGCCACCTGATTGTTCATCCTACATAACTATTAAATCTTTTCTAAGCTCTGTTTTGGACTTCTGGAACTACATATTCCCCAAAATCTATCTGCTGTATAAAGGGAAAAATATCCTCAACAGCATCTGTGCCATTAAATTGGTATCACCTAGTGTCAGATGTGGAGGTTTATGGTTTTTAATCATTTCTTATTTATTACACAAACAATGTGTATTTATTAGGCATTTAGGGAAGGGATAGATGCCTGCTCATTAGCAAAGAACTTTCACATCCCTCAGACAGTATTTGAGAGACATAATGGGGGAAGGATTAAAAACTAAAACAGGGTAACTGGAGACCAGCATTGAGATACCTCCTAAGTGTCAAAGCATATTAAAAGGACAGCTAAGGTGGACCGATTAGCTGTTCTCTGACCTCAATGTGTTGAATGGCTGCTCTGATTTTTCAAGACTTGACATCTGATTTCAGGTGGAAACATAAATAATAAGAAGCACAAAGTACAATTAATTTTCAACCAATTTTACATACATTGTGTATATACCTTTTTCCTGAAGTTTAATTGCGTGACCGTCTGTTAACATCATGTGAAATGACACTAAGAAAGTCCAAGAGATAGCTTAGTCTTATGGTATGAATCATGTTATTTTCCATCTTTCTAACTCACCCATACACCATGGAAACCAGTTCCATCCAGAAGTGGTTCTGGATACATACTGAAAGAGGAATAGACCAATAGGCTTCTGAGCTACCAGTGAAAACATCATCCATCTGCAAAAAAGACTGAAGGCGAAGCAAGTGTTAAGTTTCATGGAGCAGAAGTGTTCAGAGATGTTTTAACGGGAAATAATTTCTGCCTGGAAAAAAAAGGTCAGTCTCAGCCTCCAGATCTCTGGCAAAGGTATTTCAAACTCCTCACTCTGATGTAAAAGCATAAGTTCAACAAGAGCTCGTGAACTATTTATTTCCATTTATCTTCCATACCTTCAGAAGAAAAACAGACTGTCATATGCCACTGTTACAAGAAAGAACATTGCTGGTGCATCACTTTCTCCAGTGAAATTATTCTTCTAGGAAAGAAGAATTCCTCATTGCCTCTCACAAACTTCTTGTGACCCCCACTGGACTTATGGGCCAATTAGAGTCTTTCTTACAAAACCATGTTCCAAATCCTACAGAAATTTTGGTTTGGTATGGGGGGGGGTGGTTT
>NW_010398090.1:0-12051 GCF_000710305.1 Buceros rhinoceros silvestris | reverse complement strand
GGTGTAATTGTTGGTGTGGGTGGGGGGGGTGGGTGTGTTGGGGGGTTATGTTTGGGTTTTTTTTAATGTTGTTGCTGTGGGTTTGTGTAGTTTGGGGGCGGGGGGGTGAGGTTGTTTGGTTTTGTTTTTTTGTTTTTTTAATCTACCGTGTGCAAGTTAAAATGCCTGGAGCTACAGCTCCCTGGACCAGAACTCCAAGGTTATCAAATGTTCAGATGGACTTGTGAAAGGACTTCATTTTCCACTTATGCTAGCAGTTTCATGGCATAACAGCCCTCAGGACATAAGCCTGCAGCAGAAGTTGTTATGTGAATGAAATTCCTGGGTGAACAGGCATGACATTTGAAATCCTTCCATCTAGAACATGTTTGGGATTACTAAAAGTCCCCCAGCACAACTCCCACAGCTGCTGTGAAGCAACGGTTATCACAGTGAAGATTGCTGCTGCAGCTGGGAGCAGCTTGGAGAACTGCTGCATTTGAGGAAGCTGGGGAGAGCCTGGCAACAAGCACCAGATGCTTCACCAGTCCCCTGTGTCTGGCTCATTGGCAAAATGATCAGGCCAATAACTAATTAAGCAGTTACCTCCCAGTAACTACTGCAAATATGAGAAGCAAAGAAGGAACTCTAATATCTGTAAAGTAGGAGCTGGAACACCCAATATACTATAAAACATGGGGGGGGTTTGTTTGGTTGGTTTTTTTTTCTATTCCATCTCTATATTACATTTTAACATATTAAGCATAAATCAAAAAGCTATTTTGATTTAGTTTGGGTTTTTTCCCCCTTGACCTACCTTTCTTGGTTCATTTTCTCTAGAACAGTCCTCCCTGCTGGGATGTGCCATCGGGAAGTGATTGTTTGTTGACAATATTGACACTTCACTCCTCAAAATACTGAGAAATAAAGATAAAATTTTAGAAGTTTCAGTAAGTTGCAAGGGGAGAGGCATCAGGACCATCTGCTGAGCCACAAGGTAACAGTGGCTGTCCTGTATATCAGTCAACAATTCTGGGTTATGAAAGATGTATTTAAATTAGCGGAAAAAATCCCATTGCATTATAAAGATGTGAAAGACTTGTTTTATTCAGAATGATCCCAGTTTTTGAGTAGGGTTGATGGTTACTTTAGGAGTCTGTAAGGTAAGAAATGTTAGACGTGCTCTTATGTTGAGAGATTAAAAAGAAACTTACATCCATTTTTCACGATGGCAGGGCTACAATTAGCTTTGACATCTCATCTTTCAGACCTGCATCTGCTGCTGGGTTGAAATGAAATAGAAGTGAGGTTGCTTAGACATGTTAGGGGATGAGCCTGGAAAAGAAACCAGAAGAAGACTACTGGTATTTGCTAATAGGAGGTGATTGATGATGAGTCTTTGTTGCTGTCTGGGTGCTTGATTGTTGCCTTTATATGTCTGAGAGAAGTTTCATTCTAGGACTGACCAGAAATAGCAGCTACCTCATGGATGTAAACATCTTGCAAGTATGAGGAAATTAGTAGGAGAAGTAGTAGTAATGTATCATTAATAACATTCGAACATCTTCAAAAATTGCTGATAGTTACTCATAATAAGATATAGTCACGATGTATTAAAGATTCACTTTTTCTTGTGGTCCTATAAGATGATCTTAAAAGTGGAATTTTTTAAAATTAATTTTTATTTTTTGAAAGCATTGCCACCCTGAGACTTCAACAAATTCTGTGCTGGTTTTTAAGCTCTGAATTCTCGGGTGCATACCGAGTTCGTTTATGTTGTAGAGTATCAAGAATGCTTGTGAACAATGCCAAATAAAGAGTTGGTAATAGTAACACAGAGCTGATAATGCTGTAATAAACTTCCTACTTGGAATGAAAAGCAAAGCTGTTTGCTTTTGTTTGTTTGCTTATTTCCTTTTTTAATGGAAATTTGATCCTTTTCCCCTCCCATTATTTAAAAAAGATTGCTTTAAAAGCTTAAGGTTGACCAAAGTATCTGGTTTTACCATAGAATACTTTTATTTTTGTGGTCGTCCTTTCTCTTCTTTTACTCTCTTCCTCATCCGTTTCTTGGCACAGTGGGGTGTTTGTCTTTTTGCAGTTGCCTATGTGTTTGAATAGCACGCAGAGTCTGTCCTTTCTGCATGCCTGCCTGACATCCTTTCTTCCATCTTTCTTTAATTTAGACATGTTGTCTAATAACCTTTAGAAAAGTAACTGACTGACGTAAAGAAAACTGACACTCTGGTTCTATCACTGTAACTCTCTCCAGAAGTTTAAAAGTTATCGAAGAAATACAGTGTGACAAAGCAAAACATTAAAACAGCAGTAAACAAAACAACAAAGAAAATAAATTGGATGGGAGATATAAACTTGGATACTATACATGTTCTGCCATTCCAAAGCAGAAAGGAAGAAGTGAGAAAAAAAGAAAAAAAGGAAAAAAAAGGTGAGGGGGGATGGGAAACATGTTATGTTGTAATTGCAGTCATCTCTGATGTCTGTGAAAATATTAACAAATGAATCATTATTTTTCAAAAAGAACAAAAAACACTAAATGTGATGCACTATCAGTACCTCATGAAACACTGCAACAGATGTCCAAAGAAAAATAATGGAAGTAAACCTTGTTAGTAGCGGTTTTGAAATGTTATTTGGTGTGACATTGAGCCTAATATCAAATTAAAATAGAAAAAGTTAGACAAGTTACGTCCTGGGGGGAGTAAGTTCTTTTTCTTACTTCCCAATCATCTGAAATCCTTTCTC
This sequence comes from Buceros rhinoceros silvestris, assembly GCF_000710305.1. Classification (NCBI taxonomy): domain Eukaryota; kingdom Metazoa; phylum Chordata; class Aves; order Bucerotiformes; family Bucerotidae; genus Buceros; species Buceros rhinoceros. The sequence continues at coordinate 9,306 of NW_010398090.1, read as the reverse complement.
AGCAAACCTCTCTCTAATAATTCATTCAATGCCCACTTGTGTATGTGAAGGAAGAAAAAAAAAGTGAGAGAAGCTGAAAAATCATAAAAGGGCATCATCACAGCTTTCAGCAGAACAAGCCTGACTGGCTGTTTCAAGGTGAGTGACATTGCTTTATCTGGTGGTCATAAAAGTGATATACCTAGAGAATCAACCATCTGCAAAGGCTTGAAATAAGAAGAGTTCATCCCCTGAATGCATTTTGTCTTTGTATGTAGTTTTTAGCAATCCTCCATAGAAGCTAAATTTACGGTTGCATCTGACCCTGGTGCCCAAGCTCCTCACACTAAGGATTTTTTTTTTTCATCTTCAGTGTCTTTCTGGTTCGTCCTCTGTCAGTTAGTAGACTGCAATGTGCAATTCCCATGGTCTGTCTCTGACTTCTTCATATTAGTATTGGAGACCTGGTTTCGCACAAATAAATACTGGCTGCAGTGGTGAAATACAGACAAGCAAAGAAAAGTCTTTTCTCATCTTTTAGCTTCCCATTCCATGCTCATCACTTCAGAAACCAGGTCCACACAGCCCAATTCAAAAGGACAAATGTGATTCCAAAAAAAAAGTAAGCTTAAATTGTGCATCTTGCTTTCATTGAAATTTTACTCACTGTTTCCACTAATTTATAAGAGAGGTGCAACCTTTCTTCTGCAGTTTGGCAGCTGAGCTCCAGTCTAGGAGAAATGTATAACCAATAGTGGGGTGGGGGGACTTTGCTGGATGGCATTCTTTGCTTGTAAGCAGAAAGCTTTAGTGATCAGAATGATCACCTGATCAGAAATTTCAAATTTTCAAAGTTCTCAAACATAAAAAACCCAAAAACAAACAACAAATTTTTACCTCTCTGAAGCAGAAACTTCATTTGTCACAAATATACAGTACTGGCTGGGTGACGGAAGAGGAGACTTGTCCCAAGATAAAATATGTAATTATTTTTTATACTGTTTCTCTGACTCCGAGAAAAAAAAAATTAACAAGTCTCATATTCCTCCCTCCCAATGCGTGAGCATGGATATTTATATGTGCATGACTGCACACACACTGTGCATATCTCTTCTACCGAAGGCACTCAAATATTTGGAGAAATACTCACAGAATACCTGGATTAGAGTGTTTATGACTCAGAAAGGCCTTATTCTGCCTCTTGAGAAACTTTAAATATGAGTGCTGCCCCTTAGGAAAGGTTAGGTGTTCCTACTGCAGTCTTAACAGTGGTTTAATGATCACTTTGGTCTCACGATCAATATTTGGTATATAGTGAGGACAGGTTTTAGTACTCCTGAGTTGACAGGTATTCCCCTATTCCCCTATGAAACAGTTTTTGCTCCTAACTTTTTGTTGTCACAGCAAATGAAACCTTGCAGTAACTGAGATGCATATTTGTCTTCAATGACAAGGCCAACATGATATAAGACTGCATTTTTTGTGTTAGTAAAAAGTTATGGATGGTGTCTAATAAAAAAGATACTATTACTAACCTTAATGCTGAAATTCCATGGTGTGCCTAACTTTTCAAAAGAATCCTCCTAAAATATGCATCTTACCTTCTTTTTTGTCTTCCTCCCATATTACTTAAAATAGATTAGATGCTGGACTCCACCATGTATGGCTAATTGCTGCCTGATCTTCAGTTCCTAACAACTGTGCTTCGCCTTTTGAAATTTTTTCTATCTTGAAACCGAAAGCAATCATAATCCTTGCTATGTCAGCCCCATATGTGCATGCATATGAAGGATAATGAATATTTCATCCTTCCTCCTACTCCAGCTTTCCTTTATGGCTGATGATCTTATTTAGCTCTTACATAATTACCTTTTGGTTGGATGAGATCCTTTTGTAAAATTGCCTTTATTGTTCCAGGTTAAATTTGATAAAATAGTGGAATTAAAGTGATGTTTTTATTTCTGAACTTGCATTTTAGGTATTTGCTAAATAATACTAGTTAAATATTATATAAAAATAAAGTCATATTTGTGGATTTCCTGTGTGTGTATTATTGTCTTCCCTTTTTTTAGTATTTTTCAAACAAGTTTTTAGCCTTTCTGAAATTTAAATTTGAGCTGTCTCCTTTTATCTCCTTCACTCTGTTCCTTGTATGTTTTTTGACTCTTTCATCTTATCATTAGAACAATTTATTGACTTCATTGCACGTCACATTGATGAAGACAAGTATTTATTGCATACATAGCAATACACATATTATGTTGTTGCTTGTCTTTTAAAGATATTTATAGCTGCAACACTAATTTGTATTAATGAATATCTCGAAAAGTCTATTTAGAATAGTGAGTCATTGTGATGGATGTACTAGTGCCATCCAAGTGTGGGAAGAAACTGGAAAAGTAGAAAAATGTTTTGATAAGTCCAAGAATATCAATGCCAGAACGTGAATGTGGACGCACTTCATTTGCTTCAACTGTTCGGGTATAGTCAAATATTCGGTCACCTGCCATTACAGAACTGGCAGGAACTTTATGGAAGAAAATGGCTAGTTCAATTAAAAGGAAATTTATCTTCTTGTGTAGTTACTTCCAGAAATAACCATCAGAATATAGGCAGAATAAGGTAGAACAATGCAGAATATTGGTAGTCTTCCCTCAGCACAAGTGAGTTGATGTCCAAGAGCGTATATGTTTAACAGATTGCTTCAGACTCTAAGTCATTAATCACTTCCTAGGAAACCAGTATACTACATAGAATTCAACAGCTTAATACTGAACAGTGACTTACATTCAATTTCTTTAATATAAAATTACAGAATCATCAACACCCTGATCAAGTTACTGTTATCCCTACTGATTCCTTGATCAGACTCTTAACGTGATCCCTAATTTCTTGAGTGAACATGCAATAGAATCAGTGAAAAGATCTTTCAATTCAGTCAGAACTAAGCAAGCCCTGAATTTGAGCATCTGATCCAAATTTGGCACTGAAGAATCCTGTATTTTCTGGCCAACATATGGTTCTGCTGACGGGACTATCTAGGCTACATAGTGGCATATAAGGAAGATAGTAATAAGATTTCTTAATTTGTGGAGTTTTTTGTTTTTTTGGTTTTTTTCGACACAGCTGGAACAACTTACTTTTCCATTACTAGCATGTAAAAATATTTTCTTTGATAGCTGCTGAATTTTCATCAAGGAAAGTTTCCATGAACCTTTCTGAAAAGATATGTCAATCTGGACTATTTAGAAAAACCTTTAGTTGTCTGTACACTCCATAGTTTTTAGAAAAAATCAAGGCCAAACTTGCAGGGAGCAATAACTTAGCAGTTTTTGTGGGGTTTTTTAGTGATTTTTTTTTTTTAAGATAATGTTCTTCCAGTGTTTAAAGTAAACTCATTAGTTTTGATTTGTCTAAAAGCCACAGTCTGAAGATTTATCTTTCTATCTCACAATTAAAGGAAATTGAGTAGTAGAAGGAAGTTTATTTTTTTCTATGGAGAGAAAAAAGAGTAACGAGTGACCAAGAATCTGGATAGCTGTGAGTTCCCATTGTGCCAAGTAGGGGTGAAAAAACACAAAACCAACCACAACCCACAAAACCTACAATTTTTAAAAGTCCGGGGGAATTTTCTTTGGGAAGTGGGTGTCAAAGTATCAGTAACAGGAAAGGGAACAAGAAGGAATCAATGTTTTGGTCTGTTTGAGAGGGAAATTATACAAATAAGAGAGAGGAAGAGAAGGGAAGTAAGGGAAAGGAGGAAGGGAGAGAGGGAGGATGAGGTGAAAGGAAGAGATGAATAGGGAGTAAGAACGAGAGTAAGGAAGAAAAGAAAAACAGGAAGAGGGGGAGAGAAAGAGAGAAGGGAAGGAAGAGATGAAGAAAAAAGAATGAATGTTCCACAATAAATTGATTGACCAGTGGTATCCAGTCAGCTCAACTCCACTGCTAAAGCAGGACAGTTCCCAATAACTTTGAAATACATTGCTCACCCTGCAATCATTTATTTAATGGTGACTTCAGTGATGAGTAGGCCTTCACTAAGACTTTTACCTACTTTTTAATTCTGTTCTTCCAATTCTGCTTTTGATTCATATCATGCCATAGAACCATTGAATGGTTTGTTTTTGGAGGAACCTTTAAAGGTAATCTGGTCCAACCCCCTCTGCAATGAACAGGGACATCTTCAATGAGGTTGCTTAGAGTCCTGTCCAAACTGACCAGGAATATTTACATGGACGGAGAATCTACCACCTCTCTGGGCAACATGTTCCAGTGCTTCACCACTCTCAGTGTAAAAAGTTCTTCCTGATATCTAGTCTAAATCTATTCTTTTAGTTTAAATCCATTACCCATTACCATGTCACAACAAACTTTACTAAAGTCTGTTCTCATCTTTTCTATAAGCCACATTTAAGTACTGAAAGGCTACCATATGGTCTCCCCAGAGCCTTCTCTTCTCCGGGCTGAACAGCCTCAACTCTCTCAGCCTTTTTTCATAGCAGAGGTGTTCCATCCTTCTCACCACTTTTGTTGCCCTCCTCTGGACCTGTGCCAACAGATTCATGACTTTCCTGTGCTGAGGGCTCTAGAGCTGAACAGAGTACTCCAGGTGGGGTCTTGCCAGAGTGGTGCAGAGGGGCAGAATCACCTCCTTAGACCTGCTCCGGTCATGCTTCTTGTGATGCAGACCAGGATAGGGCTGGCCTTCTGGCTTTTCTATAAATATGTTAACAACAAAAGGAGCATTAAGGAGGATCTCCATCCTTTATTGGATGGAGGAGAAAACATAGTGACCAAGGATGAGGAAAAGGCTGAGGTACTGAATGCCCTCTTTGCCCCAATCTTAAATAGTAAGACCAGTTGTTCTCAGGGTAACCAGCCCTCTGATCTGTTTGACAGCAAGCAGAATGAACCCACATAACCTAAGAGGAAGAGATCAGTGACCTTTTACACCACTTAGTCTATGGGGCTGGATGGGATCCACCCAAGGGTACTGTGGGAAATGGCAGAAGTGCTCACCAAACCACTTTCCATCATTTATCAGCAGTCCTGGGTAATGGGGGAGGCCCCAGTCATCTGGAGATTAGCAAATGTGATACCCATCTACAAGAAATGCCAGAAGGAGGATGTGGGGAACTACAAGCCTGTCGGTCTGATCTCAGTGCTGGGGAATATTATGGAGCAGATCATCTTGAGTGCTATCATGCGGCAAGTACAAGACAATCAGGTGATCAGGCCCAGTCAGCATGCATGTGTGAAAGGCAGGTCCTGCTTGACTAACCTGATCTGCTTCTATGACAAGGTCACTCAGTGGATGAGGGAAGAGCTGAGGATGTTGTCTACCTAGACTTTAGTAAAGTTTTGACACTGTTCCCCACAGCATTCTCCTGGAGAAGATGGATGCTCATGGCTTGGATATGTGTTCGCTTCACTGGGTAAATAACTGCCTGGATGGCCGGGCTCAGAATAGTGGTGGTGAATGGAGTTAAATCCAGTTTGTGGCCAGTCACAAGTGGTGTGCCCTAGGGCTCAGTACCAGAGCCTGTTCCCGTTAACATCTTTATCAATTATCTGAGTGAGAGCATTGAGTGCACCCTCATTAATTTTGCAGATGACATCAAGTTGGGCAAGTATGTTGATCTATTTGTGGGTAGAGAGTCCCTGTGGAGGGATCTGCACATGGCTTAAGGCCAATAGTATGAAATTCAACAAGACCAAGTGCAGGACCTGCACTTGGGCAACAACAACCCACTGCAACGTTATAGGCTTGGGGAGGAGTGGCTGGAAAACTGCACAGCAAAAAATGACCTGGGGGTGTTAGTTGACAGCCAGCCGAGTATGAGCCAGCAGTGTGTCCAGGTAGCCAAGAAGGCCAATGGCATCCTGGTTTCTCTCAGCAATAGTGTGGTAAGCAGGAGTACGGAAGTGATTGTCCCCCTGTACTCAGCACTGGAGAGGCCTCACTTCATTTGCTGGGGGTTTTAGTTGACAGCCAGCCGAGTATGAGCCAGCAGTGTGTCCAGGTAGCCAAGAAGGCCAATGGCATCCTGGTTTCTCTCAGCAATAGTGTGGTAAGCAGGAGTACGGAAGTGATTGTCCCCCTGTACTCAGCACTGGAGAGGCCTCACTTCATTTGCTGTCCAGTTTTGAGACCTTCATTCCAAGAAAGACATTGAGATGTTTGAGTGTGTCCAAAGAAAAGCAATGAAGCTGGTGAAGAATTTAGAGCACAAGTCTTGTGAGGAGCAACTGAGGTAACTGGGGTTAGCCTGGAGAAAAGGAAAGCTCAGAAGAGACCTTATCACTTTTAAATTTACCTGAAAGGTGATTATAGCCACATGTGTGCTAGCCTCTCCTTCCAGCCAAGAAGGCCAATGGCATCCTGGTTTCTCTCAGCAATAGTGTGGTAAGCAGGAGTACGGAAGTGATTGTCCCCCTGTACTCAGCACTGGAGAGGCCTCACTTCATTTGCTGTCCAGTTTTGAGACCTTCATTCCAAGAAAGACATTGAGATGTTTGAGTGTGTCCAAAGAAAAGCAATGAAGCTGGTGAAGAATTTAGAGCACAAGTCTTGTGAGGAGCAACTGAGGTAACTGGGGTTAGCCTGGAGAAAAGGAAAGCTCAGAAGAGACCTTATCACTTTTAAATTTACCTGAAAGGTGATTATAGCCACATGTGTGCTAGCCTCTCCTTCCAGGTAACAAGGGATAGGACAGGAGGAAACAGCCTCAAGTTGCACCAGAGGAGGTTTACCTCGGATATTAGGAAAAATTTCTTCACTGACAGGGTTGTCAAGCATTTGAACAGGCTTCCCAGTGGAGCAGTTGAGTCATCATACATGGAGGTATTTAAAAGACGTATAGATGTGGTGCTGAGGGACATGATTTAGTGATGACTTGGCAGTGCTAGGTTGACATTTGGATTTGATAATCTTAAAGGTATCTTCCAACCAGAACAATTTTATGATTCTATGATTCTGGGCTGTGAGTGCACTTTGCTGGATCATGTTCTCTTTTTTATCCACAAGTACCCCCAAACCCTTCTCTACAGGGCTGCTCTTAATCCTTTTGTCCCCCAGACTGTATTGATTCTAGAGGTTGTACTGACTCAGGTGCGGGACCTTGCATTTGGCCTTGTTGAATCTCATGTTCACATGGGCCCACTTCTCCAGTTTGTCTAAGTCCCTATGGATGGTATCTCTTCTTTCTGGCATGTCAGCTGCACCATCTTGCTTGGTGTCATCTGCAGATTTGTTGAGGGTGTGCTGAATCCCACCATCTCTGTTGTTGATAAAGATATTAAACACTACTCATCCCAATACAGACCCCTGAGAGACACCACTAGTCACTGATCTTCATCCAGATGTTGAGCCATGGACTATCCAATGAACTTCTCATCCACTGAAGAGTCCACTCATCAAATCCGCATCTCCCTAATTTAGAGAGAAGAATGTTGTGTGCAACCACGTCAAAAACCTTACAAATGTCCAGATAGATGATATCCATAGGTCTTCCACTGTTCACTATCCACTGATAGCAGGCAACTAGGTTGGTCAGGTGGGACTTGCCCTTGGTGAAGCCATGCTGGATGTCTCAAATAATCTCCTATGCTCCATGTGCCTTAGCTTAGCTTCTAGAATGATCTGTTCCATGATCTTCCCAGGCTCAGAGGTGAGGTTGACGAGTCAGTAGTTCCCAGGGTCCTCCTTTCTATCCTTTTTAAAAGTGGGTGCAACATTTCTCTTTTTCCCATCACCCGGGACTTCACCTGACTGCCAGGACTTTTCAAATATAATGTAGTGTGGCTTGGCAACTACATCAGCCAATTCCCTTAGGACTCTGGGATGCATCTCATCAGGCCCCACAGACTTACGTGTGTTCAGATTCCTCAGGTGGTCACAAACCTGATATTCTCTTTACAGTGAGAGGGACTTTGGTCTCCCCGTTCATGTCTTGCAGTCCATTGACTCGGGAGGTGTGGTAAGAGAGGTTGCCAGGGAAGACTGAGATGAAAAAGCTGTTGAATACCTCAGCCTTCCCCTCATCTATTGTTATCAGTTTGCCAATCATGTTCATTAGAGGGGGTACACTTCCTCTGACTTCCCTTTCTTGGTTGACGTAACTAGAGAAGCCCTCCTTATTCTTTGCATCCCTTGCAAAGTTCAGCTCCAACAGTGACTTGGCCTTCGCATCTTCACATCATCCCTATGCAACTGGGCAGTGTCCCTATACTCTTCCCAGGATCCCTGTCCCTGCTTCCAATGCCTGTGAAGTTCCCTTGTACTCTTTAGTTTGACCAGCAGGTCTTGACTCAGTCATGCTGGTTTCTTGCTTTCCTTTTCTGATTTCTTTACACCTGAGGATCGAGAGGTCTTGTGCTCTACAAAATGCATCTTTAAAGATCTGTCAGCTCTGGTCTGCTCCCTTGTCCATAAGAGTGGTTTCCCAAGGGGTCCAACTGACCAACTCCTTGAAGAGCTGGATGTTAGGTTTCCTAAAGTTCAGGATCCTGACTTTACTGTTCACCTGACCCATATCCCTCAGGACTGTGAAATCCATCAGTGTATGATCACTGCAACCCAGGTTGCCTCCAATCTTGACATCACTGATTAGCTCACTTGCATTGGTGACCATCATGTCCAGTATCACATTCCTTATGGTAGGACAGTCTTTCTTGACACCTTTCTTTCACTTGAATCTTATCCTGTAAGCTATACCCACCAGACTAGTCCTCAGAAATACCAAGTTATGAGATAATTTTTTTAATATCCTCAGTACATTTTACAGCGTACTCACTTTTTCTCTCACTAACACATCATTAAACATTTGAAAATACTCATTTTGCACTAACTTTTACATACTGTTTGGATTTCCGTAATTTCTCTGCTGATGCTACTGACCATATTTAACTTGAGTCCCTCAGGACAAATGTCTTTCTTTTCATCACAGAAATGAACTTCTTCACATGATTCTGCTGAACAGCTCAGTAGGTTATTCTGTCATTCAGTGCATACAATTTTTGCGGCTGGAAGGCTTCCAGGGAGCACCGATAGCCAATTGTGAGAGACATAATTACAGTAATTACAATTTCATTCATTTGGAACAATTATTTATTCCTGATTTGTAGAAGAGACATTCTGAAGTATAGTGGTCATGTCATCTGCATGTTGATGCATATGTATATTTATACCTTCACTAGTCTTATTCAGTTTCATTCAGCGCTGCACAGGAGTGTACAGCATTGCATTGCCTCTGTCTACAATATCTCCTATAATCCTGCATCTCATAGCTTGTCTTTGTGAATGAAGATCTGGGAAGGGCTTTT
>NW_010398089.1:13900-30392 GCF_000710305.1 Buceros rhinoceros silvestris | reverse complement strand
CCTCCATGTTGAACCCAGGACAACTTCAAAAATTAAATTTGGAAAAAAGCCCCAAAACCAAAAAAACCCAAACCCAAAGGTTAGAGAGTACATTGTCTTGATGGTCTGTCCAGAGGGCAGAGGGGGGAAAAAAAAATGCTGTGATTTCAACTGTTGACAGTTCAAATTTGTTTTTCTTATTAATGGTCTTTGCTTTTACATGCACCATTTCCTATTTGTTTTACTTCTGTGATAAATTCTGCTCCATCAGGGCCAATTAGGCATATTCATTAATCTCAGACAGTCACAGAATCACAGAATCGTTTGGGTTGGAAGAGACCTTTAAGATTATAAGTTCCAACCCAATACTGCCAGGTCACCACTAAATCATGTCCCTCAGCACCATATCTATATGTTTTTTAAAATACCTCCAGGGATGGGGACTCCACCACCTCCCTGGGCAGCCTGTGCCAATGCTTCACAACCCTTCCTGAAAGGTAATTTTTCCTAATGCCCAACCTAGCAATAAGGTCTCTCTTGAGCCTCCTCTTCTCCAGGCTAAACAACCCCAGTTCCCTGAACCACAGGACCTGTTCCTTAAACCTTCCCCCAGCTTCGTTGCCCATCTTTGGACACCATCCAGCATGTCAGTGTCCTTCTTGTAGTGAGGGGCCCAAAACTGGACACAGTACTCAAGGTGAAACCTCACCAGTGCTGAGTACAGGGCAACAATCACTTCCCTGCTCCTGTTGGCCACACTATGTCTGATACAAGCCAGGATGCCTTTGGCCTTCTTGGCCACCCGGGCACACTGCTGGCTCATATTCAGCTGAACGTCGACCAACACCCCCAGGTCCTTTTCCCAAGGGCAGTTTTCCAGCCACTCTTCCCCCAGCCTGTAGCGTTGCAGGACGTTGTTGTGACCCAAGTACAGGACCCGGCACTTGGCCTTGCTGAACCTCATACAATCGGCCTTTGTCCATCGAATTGTTGACAACAGTCAACATAGTCCGATGTATAGACAGAGCATCCTCCAGAAATATTAATGACAATATTCTCTTTCCCAGTAACTTACAGTCTTGATTTTCCAGTTGAATTAACATAGGACAATAGGCAAAAGTAATTTTTAAAGAATTCTTTCCATGCATTTTTCACAGGACTGACTTCAGTCTTACACCTCTTATTTTGAGCTTAGAATGAAAAAAAAAAAATGAGAATCACAGTAAACTTCTGGTCACTGCTTCCATTATACAAATTACTAACAAAAGCACTTCCATGTTTCTACCAGAATAACACACACACAGTTAGAAGATTTCAGGCTTTCCCACATCTAGCTCAAATTTGCTCCCATACTGCACAAATTATGAAAGCAGAAGAGTAATACTTTTCTTGTACCACTTTGAATCATTAATTATGGAGTTTTACTAGAAAGTTCATACATTTATTAGTCCAACATGAGGGGATGTTGGACTTGGTGAGGACAGCCTAGAGAAAGAAGAGAGGGAGATCTGATAAAAGATAAACACCACTGCATTAGACAAGCAAGTGCAGACTAAATGCTTGCAATCTTGTATTAGACTAAGTATTAGGAAATATACACCTCTGAAAAGAGGTAAAGTGACATTCTGGTTAAAAATAAAGGTCAATGTGGTATGTCTAAAGCTCTTTCTTTTTTAAATGATTAATTTGAAGGTTTAATCCAAAAAGTCACTGTCATCTATTGAATGTATATAGGCATTGAAAAACTATTTTTTGTTTTGGAAGTAATTTAAAAATATCTTGTGTCAACTTTTTTCAACTTTCCTCTACTGTGTATATTAATTTGATAATGCTCCCTCCACAAATTTCCAGAACCTTAAAACTACATGTGTACTTTCCGGCACCTCAGATTCTGAAGAATCTTCAAAAAAAGTGAAAATTATGAAAAAGAGCCCTAGAAAGACAGCAAGGATTAGTAAATAGGGAAAAGCAAACATTCCTATTTGTTTCAACATGGCTTCTAAAGCCTCCATGGATTTTTAAAGAAAAAGAAAGGTACAGCAACTAAAACTTAAACAAAAAAAAAAATCCAAGAACTCCCTTTTTTGCCATACTCAGTGTGAAAAGAAAAGCTGCATTTGTAACAGTTTCAGTGGACACAGTTTTTAATTAAAAAGGCATAAACAGTGCATCAAACATTCTTCAGTGGCATCAGATTATGTTACACCTCTCAACAACAGATTTGCTCTTTATGTTGTAGTGCATAGAAGACAGAGAATGTCTTACTTGCTCCCTGATTTTAACAAAATTATTAAGAAAATCCTAGGTTTTCAAATTAGTCCCAAATATTCCAGTGGTCCATCCAGTTCTCCAATCCTCCCACACTTATCAAAAAGCATTGTAAAGATTCTGAAAATTACAGTTTATGAATTCAAGAAAAGACTGAAAAACCTTGATCCATGTTCTGTACAGCAAGGGTATGTCATCAGTCACGCTTAGCAACAATCTGAAAATGCGCCGTATCTTCGTGGTAAAAGTCTCTTGGCTAATTTAGGTAAAATACTGCAGGGCCATCTTAAAATTCATAAAGGTGAGACTACACTAACATGAACAAAATCTCATGTAACAGTGTTTTGTTGCTTGAAGGAAAAATGCTGTTTTAAGGGATAAATATGATGTGTAGCATTATTTTGCAAGTCCACTTAGCAGGTTGTTTCCATGTAACATCAAGCCGTTGAGCCAGAGATACCCTTTATTTTAGGGTATGAGAGTAAAGGGGCCTGATGAGTGTGCATGTTGAATTTTGAACTGCACATCACAGATTTCTGGTATCTGGTGCATGTGTCATTTATTGCCAATTAAATCACATGCCACGTGATTTTTACTTCTGTTAGTCTGGTAGCTATGGACAAATCATCAGCTGTCTGCTGTACTGACTGAATTTTGTCATTTCAGGGAGCAGAGAAAAAGCACCCCAAAGTCTCAATTTCTTCCTCCCCATGGAAGGAGGAGAACGGAATGCATCAGGAGCGACATAAACAGCTTTTTGCATGCTGGTTTCTCACCTTTAGTAAGGAGCTGTTGCTTGTGCCCTTTCCTATATCAAGGCCTCAATTATCAAAGCATAAAAGCAGCTGCTAAATTTTCAGAAAAAGCTCAGTAGCTCAAGCACATACTTGCAGTTAATCAAATATTTAAGTGCTCTAGTGGCAAAAGAGGTGTTCAGAGTGAATGCAAGTATTGCTGTAATACAGAAGAGGTTTCTCCGAGTATTGCATACGAAGATCAGGGACTGGACTGTAAGTTCCTTACAGGAATGTTAAACATTTGGTTACCATGTCTCCATACTTGGTGTGCTGTATACAGCAGACATTTCCTTGTAGGCCAAGCATATGCTTGATGTATATGCATATTTCAGTAACTCAAAACACTCACGAGTTTTTACAAAGTTGAGGTATTTTAGGATTTTGCAGCTAGCATGTGCAGTAGTGAAGCTTCTATCCTTAGAACTGGTCCTAAACCACACTACTTAGAATGTCTGAGATGCATCTCTACCCTAAAAACTAAATTAATGCCAGACTGAACATCTTAAGAAGTTGTGGAGTTCTGTTCCTCCCAAATCTTTTTTTTTGTTTTAATACAAGTATACTGGTCTTAAGTGGAGAAAAACATTGTACAACACTGTAATGCAGAGAGCCAAAAAATACTACTAAAGCCTCATCTAACCACCAGGTCAAAGAAAAAATGGCTAAAGCACAAGTTCTGTCAGCTCCTTGTCCCTCTTCCCTAAATCCCAGTCAAACATCTGAAAATAAGTATTTACAGCAAAAATGCCTTCTTAACCATAATTATCTCATATGGTTGAAATAGGGGTATAAAATTTAGAAAACTCACTAAATTTAGATACCAGGCAGCATAGTACTATCCGTGTTAAGAAATAAGATTATTTTTCAGTCAGCTTACTTTATATTGATTTAAGGTGTAAGAACATTAAATTCATGAACTCCTGTGTTCTACTTTTCACAATTAAGTTTCAGCAACATCTTAAAACATGCTTTAAACTGCCAGCATTTAAGCATTATTTGTTTTAATGGATAACTTCATATGAGGATGTGACTTTGAAACAAGATAGCATTTTTTAAAGTAATTGCTTATCTACATCCTGTAATTTTTTATCAGACAACTTCCATTACAAAAAATAACTGCTTAATGAACAAATACTTTTATTCTCTCATATTTAGCTTACAATTTCTACCTTGTTTCAATTCTTTCATTGAAATAAATTTTATTTTCCCAATAAAGCATGTGAAGTTTGAACCCTGGTTTTAACCCTCTATGTAGGAAATCAGAAGACCATGACTCTGTGGCACTAAAAGCAATGATCAAACCTGCTCTCTCAAGGTTGATCCAGTTTTAAGTAATATACATACCTAAGTTTTCTCCACCCCAAACATCCATCATCATGTCGTACTTTCCTAGTTCTTCAAAATAGGATTTGTCCATCACAAATAACCCACCAGCTATCATGGGTGTCCTAAATAAGACAAGAAAAATTAAATTACCTACAGAAACATGAACCAAGAGGTAAGTTATTTACACCTCAATGTCAACGCCTCCTTGAGAAAATCTGCAATACTTTTGAATGCAACTAATTTTGCATCTGTTACTTCAAATCTTGTCTGCACACATTTGTATGGCATATATAGCACTATGACCACCTTTGGAGAGAGTTTCCAAATCTCCACTTGGCCCACAAGTTCCTTATGTAAAGGGTGGCAATTTGTACCAGCAATAAAACATTAAAACTGATGCTGTATTTTTAGCCCTCAAAACATACCGACTTCAAACAAAGTAACATCTACTTTCCGTTAAGGGTAAATAATCTACTAGTGTGCTCTAAAGCATTTTTTAAAAACATAATTCATTTCTGAGAGTCTCACAAAGCTACATAAATGTGAATTAAATTTCAGTATTATTGAAACCTAGACCAAAGATCCACTTTCAGACTCAGAGAAGATGATTTCTAACCTCATTTAGTTGCAAACTACAATCTACTAGAGGGAGAAGAGATAGGGAGAGAGGGAGACATACTTTATGGGAGCAACTGGATTTCCTTGCCGTGCTCTTCTTTGCTCTGGTGTCATGTAATCCCACTTGAACACCAGGTTCCAATCAAAGCCTTCAAGAAAAAGATATTAGAGTAGGATGTTAAACGGACTATGGTCATCATTCAACTTGTAGTAACCTAATGTTGACTGAAAATACCGGTAACTGTAATTTAAATTACAAATGTAAACTTGTACAAATGTCATGGTAGAAAACAAACAAGTAGGAGTCCAGATAAAAAGAAACGAAGCAGTCAGGACAATAAAAGAAGTAATCTCAAGTACAAAATAACCTTGATTTCTCTTGTTGACATCTATTATGTATTGTAAGAAATCTGGTCAACAAGTGACAAATCAAAAGTCCAACATCTCATATCCTTACATCAAATAAAACATCATATGAAGATCTTCCAGCCATCACAAATGCTCCCAACAGTCTTTACTGTACAATTGCATTTCAACTGTTAACAAACAATCAAATATTTATGTTTACACAGGCTTTATGGAGCACTCTTGGTACTCCTCCATCAGCAGGAGCTCTCAATCATGAAGGTCAACACAGGTTATGCAGCTCCCACATATCTTGTCAACATTCATTTAACTTCCTGCTTTCTCACTGCATGTTTTTATGTGCATAACCTTTTCAACCTGCTGGAGAACCAATATATTACTTCCCTTACATATGTACATATATGCGTGCACACACTGGTCTGTCTTTTCATGAGTTAAGCACAGAAGCACATAAAGATCACTAGAATAAGCAAGACCAATAGGTCACCTACAGCGGCCTCCTACCTGACGACCATTTGAATTACCCCCTTTAGGCAACAATACACAGCTGGTGTAAGACAAACTTTCTGTAGGAAACACTTTCATAACAGATATCAAACTGGGTTATGAGCCCATAAGAATGAGTATTTAATAAATATTTAATAATAAATATTTAATAAGTAACTATACAAGGTCCAATAGTCCTCTCCAGTACACCTAGCGAATCAGCCTTATACAGAATGCCTGCTGCCAAACACGTTCAGATACCTTGAGGTCACATAACGAATGATTTCTAGATTTCTGGTGCACAGATGTCAGTAGTTTTCTTTCTCCGGCAAGAAGATAAAGTAACTCCTTCGTAGGGAAGTGGGGAAAAAGCTAAGGTACACAGACAGCAATTACAGCCCTACATCTGTCCCATAGCCTGTCTGCATCCATAAATGTGCACAGTAATGATTGGAGAGTTGAAAACTACAGTTTTCATTTTAACTCACAAGATATTTATCACATACACACAATAATTACAGTCCTTACAGTATGCATGCCAACTCTTTCTCTCCATGTTTGAGTATGTCAGGAAGTGTTACTCTGTAAAAATAAAACACTAACTACTCCAAAACTCCAAGTAGCAAAATAGTAAAATGCCTACAATTGATAGTACTGCAAAGCCTGGAGCATGAAAAGTAAAGTGAGCTCCAATATTTCCATGTAGTTAAAAAGTCATATTTCATCATACATATCCAGCAAAATTACTTGCATCTGGGAGAACTTGAGAAAACCTACAGTTCTCCAGCAGAAACGGTAGAGACAGAGTCATGTATACTCCAGTGAACACAAGGGGTCTCTTTTGGAACACAGCACTCTGTTACAAATTCTGAACAAGTGTATAAATTATCTACCCATAAAAAGTGGTTTTCCATCTCCATTTTCACTGACTCTGGGAAAAATCTGCACTCAACGAGACAATATCAGTAACTCTGTAAAGGGAGTATTTTTAAACACAAGCTCATATCCAATATATAATTCTATCCAGTGTAAGCTGCATCATAGGAATACTCTAAATTATTAGATCTCAGTTAAGTACAGTTTATTTCAGTAATTAAAGTGTTTCGCAAGGCAGCATAAACACTTTTGCAAATCCCCTGAAGAAAAAAAAAGTTGTAAGATGAAGTGCATGGATTTAGTACTGGTCAGACATGGAATTGTTTCAGCCCTGTCTGCTTTAAAAAGTTTGTAGCCTTTCCTAGGTTGCTTGTCTTGGGTGATAAAGTCCTTTCAAAACAGACCAGGCACAAATGCTTTCTCAGCTGTCTCAAGTCTCTGTGCTTCAGCCACACAGACACCGTATCTAAGGTTGAAAGCATAGTTTAGTTTCCATGTTTAGACTTGGACCCTGTGATGCCAAATGCTGTAATGCCTCTAACATGGTAATCTGTCTTCTGGGAACTAAAAAGAAATATATTATTCACATTTTAACTGACCCCCAAATAGCTTTAAGTTCTGGTATGTGTATAATTTCTATTGTTAACATTAAAAAAAGACAAATCTTCGCTCCAGAAATAAGCAGGCTCCATGCACTTAAAAAAAAAAAAAAATCTATTTCTATTGTGTACGAGGGCAGAAAAATGACACGAAAAAGTAAATAAATCCATAAATAAATTGGGAAACATGGTTCTAAAGATGAAGCATGAAAAGCAGTAACAAGTGAATGATCTCTCAATTTTCTCCCACTTCACTTGGGAAGAATTAAAGAGCATGAACCCTGCAGGAACCAGCCAAAGGTTTCAATGAAAGAATTCCTCCTCCTATTGCAGACAACAATAGAAGCCACATAATGGTACAGAGATTTCCATATTTGGGGTATAATGAATAGCTGGGATAAAAGCCTAAAGGTTTTAATAAAGCTGGCACAGATAATAGCACAGAACTATACATTAGCATACTGTGAATATGTGCACTGTAAGTGTTATTTCACAACGTTAATTAAAAGGAGGATATAGAACCTCTCACCTCCAGATCACTGATGAACTTGAACACACGCAACATTATGCAAATATTGCTTTTATTTTAGTTTACTGGAACAACACTTGGTGGCCAGTTAGAGACTAGTAACTGAAACGACTGGCTTGAAATTGTTTCTCCCATCCTCATCAATAAAGTCCATCCAGAAAAAGCTGAAACACTGTGGGAACAGCACTGCATAATTTCTGTATCATGGCTCATCTTATATCTTCATGCAGACAATTCAATTTCCGGGTTGTGGGAACAATTAGAAAAAAAAAAAAGGGGGGTTTGCAGAGAACTACTATTTTAAACACTAGATTCTTGCTAACATTGAAAAGTGTTGTAAAAACTTGTAACGAGTAAGGATTTTAGGGTATGGTTGCCCTCCCCCTCTTCAGAAAAGAAGAGGGAAGGATTTTTTTTTTAATTTATTTTTATTGAAGGTTTACAAGTCTTTTTACTATTTGCTGTCACAGTTTACACTAGTTAGACATAGTGAAACCGTAATACTTCTAAACTCAATTTAACAGGATTTTGTAACGGTAAATATATAAACACTACAAGTTTTCATAGTCATGTGTTACTCTTCATAATTACAGATCATGGCTCACAAAAATACTTATTTTTTTAAACAATTCCAAAGCTTTCTGCTTATTCAGAAGAGTTTATTTTTTCAAGCAAAACAGCATCTTGAAAAAACCTCATAGGCATTGCATTGCTGATGGGCTTCTATGCTAGTGAGCAATTAAAGCCTGTCTAATCTATAAAGAGAATCATAAACTCTGGCCATAAGCTGCTTCTGACACATTTATACAATCCTACAAACACTGAAGTGAGTCTTGCACATTCGTAAAAGGCAACTTGAACTTATAAGAATTAGTATAATAAAGATGAACTGTTTTAAAGCAGAAGACAATAAGGTCAATTAAAATCCAAGCCTAGAAACGAGTGACCTACAGAACTTAAAACAAGATATATGAAAAGGAAGAACAGTACATTAACTGCCCATTCCACATCTGCAGTGATTATGAGCTTTGATTCTTGATGCTTTTTTTTAAAAAAAAAAAAAAAAAAAAATCTGTATTCCAGTACAGGTACATACCGCCTTTTAAATCAGCTGACGCCCCCACATACTGGAAGTTGTCCATATTAATTACATCAATAATAGGAGACACAACTCTGGTCTTGTCCTAAAATAAATATTAAAAAGTAATATTGAAATATGAAATAAATATATGAAGATTCAGGCAGGATGAGATGTTGAACAGTTCAGCAAGATTTCGTTAGCGCATCTCCCCAGCTCTCCCCCTACTTCCACTTACTGCTCTGAATAGCCAGTGTTGTGAATAGCATTGCTCAGCGCTGCTCCGGGAAGCAGAAATCACACGATATAACCAGGAATCCTCTTTCTATTCTAAGCTACTTGTATTCAAAATAATCCCCCTCTCTTGACTTGCTCTTGAAGAAGGCAGCAAACTTGTAGTTGGAAAGGCAGTCAAGCAAACAGCACTTCCAGTTTTACTTTTAAAACCAGCTCAAAGAAGCAAAGCAACCAGGTAATTCCTATTTTCCACAGCAAGTCTCTAGCAATGCAGTGTACTACAGTCTTACTATTTCGACCTTTAAGGAACACTTAGGCCTTTCAGCAATCAGAGAAGTCTTAGGTTGATGCTAACCCATTTCACACTAGAAAAATCACTTTTCACAATCAGATACTTATATAGGAAAGAGAACCTAAAACCTCCTCAAAATAATGAATGCTATTAATCTCCAGCAGCCAAGATTCCAGTGGTACAGATACCACATTCCTCTGTCTAACCATGGTCTTTTACAATACTCTAAGCAATGTTAATTATCTTAGCTGATATTTTTGTCAAAATAGTTAAAGAAAAAAATAAAAATCTTTCCAACAACTCCACATGCATCATCCAGTTGGATCATAAGACATCAGTACTCTAAAAAAAGACTCATCTAATATTAGAAATATCATCATTAAGCCAGCTTGTCTCCATGACTTAGTGTGTGTGTGGGGGCAAGTTACATTTACACACTGAAGCTTAACTTCTATGCTAGTTTGATGGAACATTTTGCTCAAGTTCAACATAAAAATTTGAGCTCCACAATTTCACACCATTCAGAGAGCCCAGACAACTTCAGAACCATGTACTACCAAATTTGTAAATATAAAAAAATGTTTTGAACAAACAGGAGGTTCTCATAGTTAAAAACCTCATACAATGTAAAGAGATTCATTTTAAGAATGTATTTCGTAAGTATGTCTTCAAACACCAATACATAGATTCTAAACACCAGTTCAGCAACACATCCTCCCCCCTAATCAGTGTTATACAGGACAGATTGGAACCGAGCTAGTACGAGAATAGTTTGAGCTCATAACAAGAGACTTAAAACCAACTCTTATAGTCAAATGCTTTGCTTGGTTCAATGATGACATTAGACACCCGTTCTCATTTCTTGAATCATAACTATTCAATCTGTGCTGATTTTAATAAGCCCTAATTACATAGTTGGCATTTACTAGGTCGTTCTGCCCAAGTGAGCAAAAGGTCAGTAAATTCTGTATCAGCCAAAAGGAGAATCCAAGTGAACCCAAGAGAACCCAAGCTGAAGGCTAAGCTAAAAGCTGAAGACTCATTACTGATTTCTACATTCTTTTTAAGTTTCACTGCAGCTATACCACCCAGGCCAAATATCTGCTCTCATGAAGGATGTAATACAACATCTAATTCGTTCTGCTACTAAGTATTCATCAGCTTGGTCTAAAGGAAACCAGAAATAGACAAAAAAGACCAACCTGTCCTATTCCCCCATTGATCACATCTTTAGCTCCCATTTCTGTTAGCTGTAGCCCCAAATTCATGTTTGTAATGGCAACCATTCAGTTTTGCTCACTATGTTGTACTTGGGAGGCAGTTATGATTTACTGCACCTTGACTGCAAAACACTAAACTGTGTTTGTGTGTCCTCCACACCACTAAAGCATTTCAGGCACATCCATGACTTCAAAGCATTTTATATATAGTGATCCAACCAGAAAACTCCTTTATTTTGTAACTGATGAGACAGAAGATATTCAGCCTAACCAGTTATTCACAATATGCCCATCAGCATGAAATACAGAAATGACAGCACCCTTCCTTCCTTTCTCCGGCTTTCCTTAGCTGAAACTGAGACAGCTTATACATCTATGTCATCTCTAAAAACATTTTCTGATGTGGATTTGCATTTTCTTTAATGGTGCTACTTGGCACTGTGGAACAAGTTGCCCAAACTATCAGGCGTCACATTAGGCAGAGCTTCAGTTAGCCTTCAACTTCTCTCTGGTGTGCTGAGTAAGCAGGTAGCATGCTGTCTCTGTGCATATGGGATTTCCTCAGGCTTTTACTGCTGATCTAATTTATCAATATCAATGCAACACCACAGTCACAGCACTTGCTACACCTAACTTATTATTTGAACAACTTATAGTTGTTTCTCTGACAGACAAACACCCAGATTGTGAGCATTCAGTTTGATGTACAACCCTCACTTTGTTGCCTTCAAAACATGCTGTTCTTTCTAAGATTTGAAATTGCAGATTTGCTCAGCAGCAAAGCAGGCAAGAGACTTACACATTAAGGTGACGCTTTGCAGGGCACTACAAAGTTGTTAATACAGGTCCTTGTAGGTCTCCAAAGGGAGTTTATTCACTTAAAACACTAGAAAGCATCTGCTTCCTTTAAATTATCCTAAAGCAAGATACTTATTTATCCATAGTGGGATTAAAGCAGAAATCTTTCTGCTTTAAGCGTTGACCATAACTTATAAAGAAACACACAATTGGAAAACCATGTGCTTACTGGTGAGGATGATGGAATCATAGAGTGCTTCGGGTTGGAAGGGACCTTCAAAGGTCATCTAGTCCAACTCCCCTGCAGGTTGTCCAGAGCCCCATCCGACCTGACCTGGAACCTTTCCAGGGATGGGGCATCTACCATCTCTCCAGGCAACCTGTGCTAGTGTCCCACCACCATCACTGTAAAAAATGTCTTCCTTACCTCTAGTCTAAATCTCCCCTCTTTAGCTTAAAACCATCACCCTTGTCCTGTCACATCAGACCTTGCTAAAATGACTGTCTCCATCTTCCTGTAAGTCTCCTTTAAGTAATAGAAGGCTGCAATAGGGTCTCCCCAGAGCCTTCTCTTCTCCAGGCTGAACATCCCCAACTCTCTCAGCCTGTCCTGATAGTAGAGGTGCTCCAGCCTTCTGAACATTTTTGTGGCCCTCCTGTGGTTTTGATCCAACAGGTTCATAGTCTTCTTGTGGTAAGGACTCCAGAGCTGGACGCATTACTCCAGGTGGGGTCTCACAAGAGCAGAGCAGCAGGACCATCTCCCTTGACATGCTGGCCACACTTCCTTTGATGCGGCCCAGGATATGGTGGAAAGAAACAGCCTGTGAATACCACAAATCTCCAGTGCCTGGAAATCTGTAGCTGACTATTTAATCTTAGTATCTCATAAGGAAGTTATGTATGCTCTAGAGAGTTAGACTATTATATATATTATTGCCATAAACCATGAGAAATTTTCCTCAGGATTTGGCATACATTGTTTCCCCCCCTCTAAAAATCTCATGACACTTCAAAGATGAAGCTTCACAACACTCAAGAGAAAATGTAAATATTTTCTTTTCAGCATTGTGTTAAAAGTTGACTTATTCAAGACACAAAAATCTGAGACAGATATGAAAAAGGAACTCACATTTTCTCATGTAACTGGTGTATTATAAGAAAACAAAGTGATTAGAAATCGGAAATGGAAAAAGCCAAGTAGACAAGTGTTCATGAAATAGCTAGTAGTTACCAAAGTTTTCAAGCCTGTGTACACTTACGGTTATGTTGACATTTGGGGGGAATCAAAGGGTTAATGTCCACTAACTCCTCATTTAATCTCCATGAATGCATTGCACACACACACACACACAAAAGCTAGATGATGTAAAACATAGTCTCAGAGCATCAGGCAAAAAACCATTCTCTTGGAAGGAGCAAAGAGGGAGAAGATATACCAGCTCCAGGTTACACAGATATCTGTACAGGTTCTGAAATCTAAAATATTCACCTTGTACATATATTGCTTCTACTTTAAGCTGTTGCTAAAACTGCTGAAGAAAAATCCCTAGCAGTGTCAGACCCCTCTAGGAATGCTAGGCAAGCCTGGTCAATAGACAAAGATACTCTAACCAGGAAATCATCTCAAAGAAAACTATGGGATGGATAATCCTTCTGATGAAGAGGAGAGCTTGATGCCTTGGGTGCTCCTAACACAAGCAAAATGTCAAAGACACAGCTTTCTGAAGTGGTTACAGCACATCAGATAGCGTACTGTAGAACTGATTCAATACAAACTGTTTCTTGGAAGCTATACACTTTGATACTGTAACACAAACAACTAATCCCCCCAACCTCTGAAAGAAGTGGGAAATTTTGGATCAAAAGGAAAAAAAAAAAAGAAAACCCCCACACTTTTCACCACACGTAGAATAGATGCAGCAGCACATCAGAAAATCCTGTATTAATGCATAGTGGCCCTGACTTGAAACAGCTACCTTTGCGGCCAGAGCAGATACGAGTTCACATCTATTCAGCTTCTTGACACTGTGACTATCAAAAAAATGATGTGAGTTAACATCAATTAACATTTCATCTGCACTGTGAGCAAAATCAATCCATTTAAAATAACAAAGAACTATCACATGCTGTATGTAAACACTATCCATGCCTTAATTATTTGAACAAGCAGAAAGCTTCGAGGCTACCTTATCAACCACCATATCCGTTGGCTGGGAATCTACCCAGAGGAATTTCACATCATTTATTTAACAGCACATCAAGCTTTTAAGGATGGAAAACTACTCATACAGCTGAAAACTATTCAATGGCACACATGATTCATGTGTATCAGGTGACAATTGTGAGGAGCAAGTTTTGAAGGATCTAATAATTCTTGTGTTGCTAAAAAGTGGCTGCTGCACAAAGCAAAACATGGACCACTTTCTCCCACCAAGTATAGCACATGTAGTGCTGGATCTTCACAAAATTGTCAGCTATTTAATAAGAGATTTTACATTCTGTTACGATGAAAAGGTTACACTTTTTTCAGGGTATATGCATTTAGCTTGCTGAAACTGATATGAGATATGAAAAAGTCACAGATGAGAAAAAGGGTAAATAGCAAAATAGCTCTCTTACTAAAAGCAGCTTTACTGGCCAAAACTATCATTTCTCTAACAGGTAGATGCTCCAAACCATTTACATAAAAAGGCTTGAAAACATTTCCCACGTCCCAAAATCCATTAGTGCTTTAGCTGCAAGCATTCTCCACTTCTTCCTGAGATACGTTTAATGCTTTAAATTTTATTTTCCTAGTTAATAATTATAGAGAAATTCCCCCAGTCCTTCTGAGGCTACAACACTTCACACAGGTACAAAAATAGGAGGAAGTATCATGTTACTAACGCTCAAGGGCTTTGTAGGCTCTAGGTACTTTAAATGTGTCCAGGTTTGAGCTGACTCAAGTTATTTCTTACTGAAAATAGGACTTTAACTGCTGATATGTCTTAGGGAACTTACAGTGCTTCCAGAATACACAATAAACCATCATAAAAGCAAACAGAATAAGGAAAATCAGTCACCAATTGATAGCTTCTTCATTAGCATATTAAGTATATGGGATTTACTTCTTTTTTTTCCCTCCGTCTCCCATTTTTGGGGGAAAATACAAAGGAGTGTAGGGAGGATAAGCAAAGAACTGGGCATTAACAAGACAGGGTGCCTTAGCAAAACCATGTGACCAGAAGCATTTTGAAAGAAGGCCTTTACAGGAAGGGGCGTTTACCAGAAAGCAAATGCAATTAAGAAAAAAGAAAAACCCTGTTGGTCTTGAGTGTTTCCAATGCTTTTTGCAATCACACTTAATTCACTTTCAACTTCAAATTCGTTCCTCCAGAGCAAGTTAACAAGTATAACCAACCCCTGGAGAAAACAGTATACTTCCAGCCTCAATCCTCTCAATTGCTTTTCCCGGACACGAGCAATATTTTCACAGAAGCTGAGTGCCCACAGTCCCTGCTAATTTCCATGAGAATTTCGGTTTCACAGCTCAACCTCTCTTCTATTTTAACACTGAATGTTAATGAGGCATAAACACTCAGGTAAACTGAATTACATTGAGATGACATTGGTAGAGCCAACTATTGTTCTCCTCAAAAGATTTTCAACACTTACTGAGGAGGTCCCTAAAGAACCAAAGAAGTATATATTTGAATTACTTGTAAAGATAATAATAAAGTCACATTTTATGTGTCTCTGTTCACAGATTAAATGGAAAAAAAGTGGGTTTTAATCACAGAACACTCCGATCATCATCATCTCACTTCAGAGAAAAAGCTTCCTTAGAAAAATGCATAAAACTAATGTAGTATAAACCAAATGGCTTTAAAATTTAAAAACTGCTCCTTCAGGAAATTATTTTAAAAGAACTCTTTACTAACCTCAGCTACTCTTTCCAAAAGTGGTTCCAGCCAGTGTTCATTGCATTCACAGTGACTATCCAGGAAAGTCAGCACTTTCGCTTGTGCTGCATCTGCCCCTCTGACACGGGAGCGCATCAAGCCTGAGAAGTAAAGATAAAAAGTTTTAAGTACCTCCTGAAGAAAACAATCACCAGTAGTGAGAAACTATTGCATTCCAAGTCAGTCATGAATTAAGTTACTCTAACTCAGACAGGATGAATACACCAGTTTCATTATCCAAAGGAGATGCTTGTTAACAATTCAGTGAAATGACTTCATACTAAATAGCCTGCAAGCTTCCAACCTACCGCACCCTAGTCTACAGGTTTCAATCTGATTTAAGAGGAAGAATTAAAGTACCTTTTAAAAAAAGTGATACATTAGAGTAAATGGTAATTGTACTGATAAGCATTACGCAAGATTGGTCCTGAAAACAAACACCTTTCCTACAATTCTACAACAGAAATGAGGAAAACACCATCATTAATTTATCCTCCCCACTTTTTTACTGCCCCTCACATCCTAGTTCTCACCACAGTCTGTCCATTCTTCTATCAACTTCTTCCAGAAAGAACTATGCTTCATTAATTCACATCTGAGAGCTTTCACCCCACCTCCTTCAAATGTCTTTTGCCTGTGTTTCTTGCAACTCTTTTTTTGGTGGGATTTAGGTTTAGGGGGTTGTTTGTTTTATTTGGTTTGGTCCGGCTTTTAAATTTTATCTTGAGAAGATTTCTTTAGGAAGAAACTTCTAGTAAAGCCAAAAGGTTCTTCTTGTCTTTATACCTCAATTCCCACACTACAGATTCACTCTACATCACTGCCTCACTGATTTGCTCCATTCTTTTCCTTCTCTTTTAATATTTGTTCATTGGATGACCTCACCATCCCTGAAAGCCCCTTGCTATATTTACACACATACCCCAGGACATCCCACTATTTACTCCAGTACAGAAAATAGCAAACTTCCTCTCATTCCTTTGCAAACGTGCTCCCTACTTTTCTCTATTACTATTCAAATTTCATTGATTTCATTGTTACTCAAGACCAAAGCCAACAGCGGCGGCGGTTCCCCCCCC
>NW_010398089.1:5278-13818 GCF_000710305.1 Buceros rhinoceros silvestris | reverse complement strand
CGGGGGCCGGTCCCCCCCCCCCCACTCCCCCCAATTGAAACATTGTAAAAGTCAACCTCCTGTCTAGTCAACCTCCTTTCTTTCCAATCTCTTTACAAAATAAACCTGCAAAATGCCTCTGCCAAACAGAATACAGGATGCTTAAGAGGAGAAGCTTGTTTGATCTGTCCAACATTCAGCAATAAACAGCCTCATCAAGATCCTTGTACTGTATCTTACCATGAGTGTGAACACTTCCCTGCTGTAGGTATGTGCTGTGCCAATGCTCCCTGACAGTACTTTCTACGCTTTATCTGTTGCATATTGGCAGTAACTATACCTCACTGTCTTTATACTGTCTCTCTAATTCCAACCTTTCAACCTGTTCTGTTCAGTTTTTCCACAACAAACCATTCCTCAAGTACTCTGGCTATGTGTGTTTTACTTTTGCAATTCCTCCCTTCCAGTCTTTATTACTTCCAACTTACATTCCCATAGAACCTACTGTCTGGCTCTAATTCCATAGAAAACACACAACAGCATTTCTAATTTCTCTCCCCGCCCCAAATTTCTACACTCACACTCAGCTTAACAACAGAGATGCCCTCCAAAGCACATCTGTTCCCATAACAAACTCTGGTCCTACAGATGAGACCAAAAGCTACTACCCCTTATTTCTGAAAGTCAGTCAATGTCATCCACAGACATTATCCCTTTATTTTAATTTTTATTTCAAAACACACTGCTTTTCTCTGTTGTTCATACTGTGTTAATCCTAGTGTCTTATACTCCGATTTTCCAATTCTCTTAAATTTTCATTTGTATGTATCTGAGAACTGTATCAGCCTACATTTGAAAATGTAAAGCGAAGTGAGTATCAAACTCAAGCATAACAAGCCAGCAATCAAATGAAATCTCCAAACATTTTAATTTTAAAAATTATCACCTGGTTGCACATACGAATACCTAGGCAAAAAAATTGATAAACAGTACAGTAGACCCCACAGGTAATCCTAATCTCACAAAAATACCAAGTAAGGCAGAACTGTGCCTTTGATTTGCAAATAGTTATCCTCTTCTGTCATAGTAAAGTTTTTCTCAAATCATATTTCAATGTCAGATATAGTGATGCATATTTTAAAGTATGAACGAAAATTCAGTTCATCTATATATGCAGTACAAAGTTAATATTTATAATTACTAAAAATAAAAATTCAAAAAGAGTTAATTCATTCCATTTTTGTTACCTCCATCTTTAAGTGCTGTACTGGTCAGCAGAATGATACCAGCTTACTCAGAACCCTGCAAGCATGGCAAGTCACAAGAAGCCTGTGTTCCTAACAAGCCTCTGTTCTTGAGCACACCCCAAACAAAACATTTGAACATTAAAAGCCCATCAGTTTGCAATAACTAATTATGGGACAACACAGGTTTTGGGCATGTCACTTTCAGTTTCTGACAGTCTAAGGATTCCAGCTGCTCCCCAGGCCAAGCTGGCAGCCTAGAAGACACAGCATCTATAAAAATAAACAAGCACTATCTGCTAACTCAGTCAGCTATTTTAACCATCAGCTCTCAGTTATCATTTCAAACAGCTGCAGAGTAACAGTTGCCTGTATCTAATACTTTAAGCTCCATAGCTAGGAAGCTGCTGACTGAAGGGGTCAGTGACATGAGACCATAATTTACAAAGCAACAAAGATGAAAACAAAAATCTAAGACAAGTTTGTTACACGGCACACTGATGAGCAAATCTAGCATACATGGGTCCGGCCCTCCTGGCTGTTCAAACCCTCTCAAGTCTGCCAGGCAAACTGTTTGCTGGGTTGTCTCTCAGCTGAATCCTTAAAATGATCTTTAGTAAGGGAACCAGCAAAGAGAGGGCTAATTTTAAGCTGGATTGTTTCAAACTTTGATACAGTTCACAGTGAGACCTTACGTACAATGCGAACAGCTAAACTGAGGATTTTGTACAGTA
Organism: Buceros rhinoceros silvestris; assembly: GCF_000710305.1. Lineage (NCBI taxonomy): Eukaryota > Metazoa > Chordata > Aves > Bucerotiformes > Bucerotidae > Buceros > Buceros rhinoceros. The sequence continues at coordinate 11,861 of NW_010398089.1, read as the reverse complement.
AGAATGGAAAGGTTGAAGGTGAAGGGCAACTTCTCAAGTTGCTGAAAGCCAACAATGGGCAACGGCGCACACAATACAGAATTAATCAGAATTCCTGTTTTTACTTGCACAAATGCATCTGTTTTTATTTCTTCCACTGGTAAGTTGATGTATAAAGTGAAAATCCACTCCCCACCCCAATACAGAATGCATAGCAGAACGTTTCTTTCAGACTTGAAGATTCACAGATAAGGCAGCACAGCAGAATTTGTATCTTCCTTCCCTGAGATTAAGCCTACCTTCTCGTCGATCGTTTCGAAGAACCCGCACTTTTTCAATTTTTCCCAAGAGAGCACCATCGTCAGCTTTAAAAAAAAAATAATAATCACAAAAAATTCAAGTGATGAGAACCAGTTTGATATTCAACCTCTAATACCATAAGAGATGCAGTCTCCAAAAGAAAAACAAAAGCTTTGTAGTGGAAAATGTTTATGGTCATAAGCAGTTAAATATAAGACATATGCTAAAAAAAATACCAACTTGTCTTACCAGAAATAATGAAAGGCTAAGTAAACCAGGCTAAGAAATTAGTGCCCTCATTATGTTATTTAAAGCTAATTTAGTTTTACATTCTCAAAATATATTTAATTGTATTCTCTTTGCTTACTTTAAGACAGTTTCTACATTGTATAAGGAAAAAATATTATAGGATTAAATAAACTGTTTTCTTCACATACAAGAAAGTTCGCTTTTTAACGAACATTAAGGCTTAAACCTATCCTAAACTAGCTATAAACTAACAATGCAAATGTGGATATTAACTTCCTTTAACAAATGTTACTCAGAGGTCCATTTCAATTGTTCAAGTTTGTATTGTAATACCCTAGTATTTGTAAAACTTTGACTTATTTTAGATTCAGTAAGAATTTTTTCAAGAGATTGACAGAGACCAGCATTCATTTAAAGCAGTCCTTCAAAAATATTTGTTGCAAGTGTCACAGTATGTTATCTGATGTAAAACTAAATGCCATGTAAAGGCCGCTTTCAGTTACATACCCTGTTCCTTTAGTTAGCAGGAAGTGATAAAATACACCTGAAGTATTTATTAGAACTCTTCGCATTTCTGCAATGACAGTTATGAAAGAATTAAGAACTAGTTTTGGATTGGTCTCTTCAAACTCCTGTTCATGTGACTTACTCTTGAGTCAGCTACCAGCATCTACAGAAAATCTTACCAGAATAAAGAAACTAAAGTTATGACCCTGTAGAAGTACTTACGATCGTTACTGTAGTCATCCACCAGTATGATTTCCTTAATAAGATGCGATGGGCTTTTTTTAAGGACACTGAAACAGACCAAAAAAAAGTATTTCAATAGTCTTAATTTTCCATAATAATGTCATAAAAGCAATTACTTTGTTAAGCCACATTAAAACCCAGCCAAGGATTCTATCTTTAACAACAGCTGTTGGCTTATTCTTACAGAAAACATTTGTGAAGAAGGGCACTCATAGAATTGTTCCCCCTACAATTCCAGCCTCCAGAAATTAGTGGATTAGACAACTTGTAACATGGAAGTCTTGCAGATAGATTCTCAAGGGATATTTGATCTACAGCTATCTTCCCTGAGATTTTATTGAAATCAGTTACATGGCCAACCTCCAAACATCCTCTAGTAATCAATTCTATGTTTTCATGCATTTGTAGTAAAGGGGAACAATCGTTTGTTTAATGCTGCTATTTCAGAACATAAGAACTGGAGGCATCAATGAAATTAAGGCTCAGCTTTCTCTCTGCAAATGGTTCAGAAAAATACAATGGATTGTTACTTCCCTTCCTTCTGACACAAGGGAATGGCCTTCAGGAGGAAAAAAACCCAAGCAAGCAAGATCTCTCTTAGGTATACCTGACAACAGTTCGAAGCAAAGCAGATCTTGCTTCATTATGAAAGGTGATCACTACACTGGTGGCTGGCAAATCTATCCTCCATTGTTTCCGTTGACACCTGAAAGACATAATGCCCTGTCATTTAAACATAATATTTACATCCCAGGCTTAGCAGACAGCCTTCATTGTGAAGCAGTTATCTATTAAACTCATGTACACACTACATTTATCTAGGAAGAAGGAAATACCTTGTTTGCAGGTGAGATTATAATAAACTCCTTCTGCTGCTTTTAGTAGTTGTCATAGTACACAGACTAGGAAGTCAGATACATGCAGGTTAAAAAAGGCCACCGGACTAACATCACTGCAGTGTCGTAAATACCTTTCACGCAATTGAGTATGAAACCAGAGTGCTTACTTTACTTTAAGATCATTCAATAAATCCAAGTAAATGAGCATATTTTCAGTGAAAATGCATGGGTTCAGAGGCTACCGTACTTTACTATTCTTTAGAATGGCACACGTCCACTTCTTCCTTTATTTTTAACTCTGCTGTAGCATCCTGGTTTTGGTCATAGATATAATTTCTCATTAGAAAACTGTTTTTAAGGATTGCAACATTCAGAATTAGAAAAACAAAACTAATGTGACAATGTTAAATCAACTACACACAGAACCACATCCTTCCAAACCATAAAGATAAGGAAACGAAATTAACACTATAAGCAAAAAGAAGCAAATCCCAAAATACTTCCTGCAGGACTACATAAGGTTAAGCTGTTTAAATCCACTAATGATAAATCTCAAAAAGACGCTACTCGCATTGTATCAGACTGTCCTGGTTTTGCTGGGACAGAATCATAGGGCTGCCATGGTCTTCAGACCACTAGCAGTTGAGAGTCACCCAGGGCGTTTGACCCCAGCCGGCTCACAGGTGTATCCCAGACCACGAACGTCACGCTCAGTATAAAGGGGGCAGTTTGCAGAGGACAGGGTCCTCCTTCTTCTCTCCCTGGAGGGGCTCACTTACCATCCTTCACCTGACCACTGCTTTTTGTTTATTGTGACCTCTGTAAATCATCTGGGCTGAGTACAATTTTGTGTGCTTTATATTGGCATTGGTGTTAGTTTGGCTGTTTCACTAAATCTGTTTTCGTTTCAACCTGTGAGTCTCCTCTCCTTTTCCTGATCCCCCTTTTCTGTGGGGAGGGGTTGCCGACGGATAGAGCAACTGCTATAGTTTAGCCTCAGATACGGGCTAATCACAGACACCGACACTAACAGTGTAACACTTAATATCAAGTTTCTGCTGAAAGTAGTACAGGCTGACAAGTCACAATACTCATCCCCCTTCATGTAGTAACATACACAAGTGGTGCATTTCTTTACATACTTTTTTTTTTATATTAGGGGTAGAGTTTAAATGGGCTTAGTTGTCTTCAGAGGGGATAAACGCAGCTAGCATACTCCTGTAGCAAATTCCACAAGTAATTCTGTACTCTGTGCAGTATTAATCTAACTGGATTTTAAGGGAATCGATGGAAGTTATGTTGCTACCTAAACTTCTAAAACTAGGTCTCTCCACACCTGACAAACATCTGCGGCACACATCATAAACCACACAACCTTCAACTTCTTGGAATCAGAGAGCAAGCAGCAACGCACACTTCTTGCTCTTGCCCACCCTACAAAATCCCAAGGACCTGCAGCATTTTCGATATAAACACACTCATAACGTCTCACATTAGTGCTTGCTGTGAAAAACAACATTATTGTGCCATGGTGACCTCAATTACTCTGCAGAAAAACCCATATGCCAACCGTACAACTGATATGTCAGATTAGCAAGGCCTTATCCAGCTTTGCATCTCAAATGGTGGGCATACAAGATGGCCTCATCACAAGAGCCCAGCATTAAAAAAAAATAAATCACAAACCTCTATGCATGCCTGGAAAGTAAAGAATTAAGACCTTCTCTACTGTGAGCTTCTGGCAATTCATCTAGACATCTACAAGACATCCAGCTGTTATATATCAAAGCCTATGGTGCCAAAAAAGATATTCTTTTTTCCGCTAACTTTCAAATTGCCCACAGAATACAGGCCTACTGTGCATGTGATTAGTACATGAAGCACTTGCATTAGAATAATTTAAAAAGCCAGATTAAACTTATACTGATCTCTTTTCAGAAGAAAGCACTTGAGCCAGAGCACATCTTAGGGTGGAATTACTCAAGGCAATGAAGCTTCTCAATTTTAAGAAAACTCAAGAGAAGAGCACTACTGCACATTTCTGAAGGAGAAATTAGGTTTTTTAGACTTCCAAATAAACCTAGAGGAATGTTTTACTGAGTATTTCTGCTTTCACTTCTTCAAAAATCCCTGTTTTAACTGACTCAGTGGCAGTTCTACTCCTATTTTGCTGTGTCAATAATGCCACAGTTAAAACCCAAACCAAAGAAAGAATGTCATCACTTTTGGCACAGAGATTTGACTTTCTTTTCTGAAGTTACAACAATTACAACAATTTTAGATGCAGAATGAGAAAATACATTTGGATAAAACAGAACTTGAACTGAAAACTTCAATCTAGATCTTCACTGCTTAGCCAGGGTCATTAAAATCAGTTAAAACACAAGAGGCACATTCTCCCATGCCCCCACCCCCAAAATCTGAGTCACTGGACTGGTTCGTATTACTAGCAAACCATTTTTTGATAGAATTATCATGAACATTCATCTCAACAGGTATCTGGGTACCAAGACACAGGAAAGTTTGTTTGTTTCTTCTCTACTTAAGAATAAAACTTAAGAGTGTGAGGTCAGAAGCTTCTAATAGTTGCCAAAATAGAAACAAAACACGGTTTAGTCCAGCTAAAGTACTTCCCAGTAATTCTCAAGAACCAAGCCAACACATTAGGTAAGAGACATGACCAGAAACCACTGGTCCAAGGTAAATATGGTGGACACTGGTCCACAAAAACCACAGACTATCGGAGCCTTCATCCCACTTATGAGACAATTTTACACAGACAGAAGGACAGCTCTGTAAGTTTCCTGTTACGACTTTGACACTCACTTTCTGGATACCCAAAATGTACCACAACAGGGATAGCTCTTGGTAACACGTAGTAAAGAGACTGCAACAGAAGGAAACCCAGAGGTTTCTCAGTTGGAAGTGGCAGTTTTGAGCATCAGCTGGAGTGAGAACCTTTATTCCTGCTTAGACCTCCTTTCTCTGCTTCCTATCTTACATTGTATCTGTCTGTTTCTCACTTCTCCCTTTTGCTTAAAATAAAGCCAAGCAGCTTTAACAGGTGAACCAAAGTGTTTTCTAGTACACTGACAGACTTAAAAAAGGGCAAGTAGAAAACTTTGGTCTTAACCTTATGCTAATAAAAGTTTATCCAAAGCAAAAAAGGCTAAACAACGTAGTATAAAAAGAGATGCATACTTACACACACATTTACATTATTTAAATGTAGAATCCTGATAAACTGCTTCTGAACAGCCTAGACAATTTCAGCAATTAAATAGCATTATTATGTAGTTATTTTAAAGTCAAATAGCCTCTTAGACACATCAATACAACAAAAACTTGCTTAAGCAGAAACAAGTATTTCTTCACCCAGGTTTATTTTCCTAAAGAAAAAAGATTGTAGCAGCTCTATAACAGATCTTAATCTTAACCCAGTAGCCTCCAATTTTATTGAAAATAACATGCTTCCAAGTGTCACATGCTCGGATCTGTAACATATTCTTCCTATAGCTATGCCCTTGCTTTTTCCATTGGACAGTTTCCAAACAAATATTTCATGCAACTTTTTCAGCTTCTGCAGTGAATATGCTTGCCAGAATAGAGGGAAAATTAATTACAACACAGCGGGAAAAACGTTACGGACAATTTGCAGGAATGATTGTTTCAGTTTGGGTTTGTTTGTTGGATTTTCTTTGGCTGTTTTTTTTCCTTTAAAAGATGACAGTTTATAGACTGATGGGCACTTAAATCTGCTCCGTGGCAAAGTAATAATCACAGCACTGATACAACCTTTCCCCAGAAACATCTCTCTCTCCCGCACCAGCCTGCATTACAGGGGTCTTTTCCAGCTCTATTTAGTGACTAAAAAAACAGGCAGGTCAACATATGATCACAGCACTGACAATTAAAACAAACATAGTTATTGTAATATGATTTGTCTCCTGTCATCTCTCTTATTTAAGTTCTTCTCTGAAGGAGAGCATTTGTGTGTTAGATGCTCCCCTCTCAGGGGTTATTAAATATCTAGTAAAGTTCCAAATTTAGCATATATGAATCATAGAATCTTCTAGATGTTAGGGTTCTAGCTCTGCTCTTGTGGAAAAAGAATACCTGGTCTAAAAAGTTAGAACACATTTCTTGTGAAAGAAAGCAGATGTATATATAATGAAGAAAATTCAAAAACGATTTTAAATTCTCAGTATAGCATGAGCATTGTGGTTTTCACTCCTTTCATGGCAACAAATAAAACACCAGATTTTTCTACTTTCCCATTCAATTAATCGCAAATTATACGTGACTTGCTTTATCTAACAAATCACTTCCTTAAAGGAACCTAAAACGATGGTATTACACGAAGGATTTTAAAATGACGCAGTAAGTGTCTGAGTTTTTATACAAGTCTCCTTCACTAGGCCATTCATGATTAAAGGGCTTTATGGAGGAAAAAACCAGGCATCTTC
>NW_010398089.1:0-5194 GCF_000710305.1 Buceros rhinoceros silvestris | reverse complement strand
CTTTCCCTTTTAGTACCACCTCCAGTTTCTTCTACCTACAGAGCTGTGAATGTACTTTCATTCTAACTGCAGAATTAGTTAGGCAAATTAACTACACAGTTGGCTAATTTCATGGTTTGAGACTATGCTTGCCTAGTTTTTAAAACCAAGTTCAACCTGCTTTTATTATTTTTCTTTAAGTTACGGAAGTCCTAATGAGCAACTGTTTTTTAAATATTAATCAATTCTGCTTAAACAAGATCAGTGCAAGTCACTCAAACCCGTTTTTAAATGATTGCCTCCTCCACCCACAAGAAATTAGTAATTTTCCTTACTCTGAGGTGTAGTATTTCCTGAATCAGCACAAGCAGTCTGACATAGCAGAAGTTTTTGAGCATCTGAAGTGTAATTCTGTCCTTTGTTCACTGGAGTGTACATAACTGGATTCCTTTAGGTCTGGAGTTGACAATCATCATATACTTAGAAGAACAGAATGACAGAGTGACTGAGATCGAAAGGGGGCCCCGCTCAAAGCAGGGTCAACTTCAGGCTGCGCATCAGGCTTTGAGTATCCCTAAGCCTGGGGACTTCACACCCTCTCTGGGAAACCTGCTCCACTGTTTGATCATCCTCACAGTGAGACTTACAAATGTCTCACTGTGAAAACCAAGAAAAGCCATCAGATAAACAGGAACAAAGAGACACTGAAATGCAGCACCAGTTTGGATATAGATTATACACTGATGGAAGTCATGGAAACAGAAAAACATGAATAAGACTCGTTGTTCTTTAACCCACTATTTAAGCATCCCAGCACTATTTACTCTTCCTGTCCTTTCAAAAGCTGGAAAGCTCCTGCTTTGAAAACACTCCTGCTGCACAAAAGCCACAAACACAAAAATGTTAATCCGAGTCAAACATGGCTCAGTTTGGCACTTACTGATCATGCCTAGTGTCAGGAATGCTTCGGTCCATTCGCAGTTTGTCACTTTCTACCTGATTGAACTTATTGCGGGCATATGGATCCTGACCAGATCGCACCATGGTTGCACCAACATAAGCATCCTGATCAAAGTCTTGCCACCGAACCTTTCCTACAACAGAAAAAAGAAGAAAATATCCAATTTAATTTTTGCAATTTGAAGAAGAGCATATAGCAATCCAAACATAATTGATGAAATAGCTTGGGTTTTAATTTTGCAAAGTAATTGAATTTCAACAGTATAACAGTGTAATGCCTGTCACTTCAGCATATAAAATTTCTCTAGAACACCTTGTGAATTATTATAAAATTGAACAGTTTTACAGATCTCGGTTTATTCAAGTAATCGCTAGACCATGCCTCATCTTGTAACATCATCATTAATGATCAAGCCATTTGAGGAACAGACCTTTCAGAACCAGAAGACAACACCATTCTCAAACCCCAGCATTCCAGGTAGGCAGAGCACTAGATCGCTCTCCAGCATGACATAACTGCAACCTCTTTTACAAGCAGAACAGATGCACGTTATTAGCCCCTCTCTAACAAGGACCATTACTATGTGACTGGTTGTGGCACTAACATAGAAAGGTAGGTCAGCATCCAGACGCCTGGAATGAAACTTTAGGACTTTCACCATCTTCAGGTGTAAAACAACAGTATGGTATTTATCAAATGTCTTAAAGTTATCAATTCTGCTGAACATTTACTTTTTTTGCCTGTTGACAGCCAAGCCTACAGCAAATTTATACCACCTTTAATTCAAAAGCAGAACTCAAGTTCTAATGCAATACAGACATTCTTGTTTTAACATGGGTATGTATGAGAAGCTCCTACAAACATGTTGTAGTGAACACAGCATGCTATTGGCTTAAAATAAAAAGATACAAAGCGAAAGCTGTCATCTGGGAGTCACCATTTATTACAGATGAGAGGAGTTAATATTCATTGTTTTCATAATTAACATACAAAGTTTTTGAGGTACTTTCAATTAAGTTCAGTCAGTGGTAGGCTGCAGAGATGTCACTCCGTTTAAGCTCAGCTTTTAGACAAGTGACTTAGCTCAGGCACATCCTAAACTAAGCTGATATGCATAGAGGGAATACTACTCTAACAGATATTAATGAGAGTTAGAGGTTGCTCAGATGTTTCAAGGTTTGCCTTTGCTCTGTCTCTCAACCTGCACGGCATGGGAACTAAGAGAGGCCTCATTTACAGCTTTCTGTTCACAAGCCATGCCTCAACTACGGTGTGTTAACTCCTTTTAGAAGATTCTGGAATTGAAAGAACACTTTTTATCACTAAACAAAATACTTGCCTTTTGTTTAACCTGACAAATACCACCAACTCATTTAAAAGTACTCTGTAACCTTATGATCATCTGAGGAGCTCAGCTAGAAAAGCAACTTGGACCGAAGTGTGATTTGGTTTTCAGATGGAAATGGAGTTTGTAAGGCAAAAATATCAAGGCTGGAGGGATGATCGTGGTTTTGGTTTGGTTAGTTTGTTTTTAAGAAACTTCCAAGAAAAGTCACAGAGTAAGAGAAAAGTGCCCATACTTTCGGATTACCGGTTTAAGAGCCAGCCAGTTAATACTAAGCAACTATTTTTACATCTGAATTACCATCCTAAAGAAGTTAAAACATTCACGCACACACAAAAGCTAGAACTAGAGAGTTAAACAAAAAAAGACTGCAGAACATTTAACAGACACTTGGTGAAGCAGCCCAGAGGGAAAACTATAAGAAAATAACTGGAGGAGAAATACAGATTTTCAAATTCCAGTTACTGAAAGAACTCTACAAAGAAAACTTTCCATCTGTTGTTGGTAGCCCACAGACTGCCAAGAGTTTTTCTTAGTCTTTCAAGTTCGTTCTTCAAAATATTTCCAGGAGCTTACTTTGAAAACAAGTTTACACCTCAGCCAGCTACCACACCACAAATAACACAGAACTGTTCAGAAAAATTACACCAAACCTCTCTTGCAACAAAACTATACAAAAATGCAGAGTGGCTTGATTCAGGAAACTGGAAGAAACAGCAGAGATCACAAGATCATCTCCCCACATAACTCCCTCCCTTAGCATTTCCCAATGCTTTTGCAGCCTCCTTGGTAAATGAACTATATTATCACCCTTGCTTCTAATTTTAATATAGCTTCAATAAGGAACATAGGTTGAATGTTTTCTGAAATATAGGACGTCATGTCACTGCTTTTCCATTCTAAAAATAAAAGATTTTAGTACATTTTACAAATTATAATCTAAAATTAAAATGCACTGATACAGGACTTTCAACTTGCGAACACTCCAAATTCCAATGGATTTTAATGCTATGCCTTCTTCAGGACTGCCAGCCCAATGCATTCCTCCAGTCGCCTTCCATCCAGAGGAAAGAGTAACTAAAACACAAGAGGTCATGGAGGTATCACATCAGTGACAGGGTTCACGCCACCCCACGCATTCTTCTTAAAACAGGTTGTGTTCTTCATGAACTACAACACGGGCTGCCCACATGGTTACGAGTGCTAACAGCTCAAATTAACTGCTGGAAAATGAAAAGCTGATCCAAAGCTAAGTATATTTTCCAGCCTTACTCTTGTTGAAACCTTTGCTTTTCTGACGACTGACCAACTGAATTTTTAAGTTAGAAGGGGTTTAACAAACCTCTTCCAATAATAGGTACTGTTTCTTCTGTGTGTTTCCCTGAGGTACACAAATAGGAGCATGTTTGATTTCATTTCTTCTGGGGACTTAGCTGGCTCTGCAGTTTTCCAGAGTTTCAATGACTTTGCCAGGTGGAATGAGTATCAGAAAATGAAGCTACAGTATTTCAAACTTAAATTAAGTTGTAACTTCAAAATCAAGCAAATGCGTGTTTACCTATACTGAGACCTAACATGATAATAAATTAATCTTTTAAACTCAACTCTAAGTGAACTGCAGAGTTTGCTACAAGAGTCAAACAGAAAAAAAAAAAGAGTTAAACAGAGGGTGGAAAAAATAATCACTGATCTGATTAAGAACGTGAAAGCAGAGTATGCTGCCGTGTTAAACTCGTTTCTGACAAGAAGTGCTTATTTTACAGACTGTTCTGAGCCTGAAAACCTGAGTAGAAACTAGAAAAACGTGAAATTCCATGAAGCTGCTTCATTTTGTCCTACTTTTCTCCCAACTTTGAAGTCCTGGAGAAGGCAATTAACAAAAATAATACAATCTACTACTAAAATTAATAACAATAAGCTGGTTGATTTTAAATAGGAAGCACATTTTAATTTTTTTGCTCTGGAATAAGCAGCTGCCTTTAATCAATAGAGCTAGTTTGGTACAGTTTATTCCATTCCAGTTTCCATCCAAGTAGAGCTTGATATAAATAATTTCCAATGTACCATTTATCATTTTCAAAGACTTGACAACCAGCAAATCACAGAATCATTTTGCTTGGAAGAGACCTTTAAGATCATCAAGTCAACTGTTAAGCCAGCACTGCCAGGTCACTGTTGGACAATGTCCCTCAGCACCACATCTATAAATTTTTTAAATACCTCCAGGGACAGGGACTCCACCCCCTCCCTGGGCAGCCTGTTCCAATGCTTAATGACCCTCTCTGTAAAGAAATTTTTCCTAATATCCAACCTAAACGTCCCCTGGCGCAACTTGAGGACATTTCCTCTTGTACTATAGCTTGTTACTTAGGAAAACAGACTGACCCCCACCTCACTACAACCTCCTTTCAGGTAGCTGTAGAGAGCAATAAGGTCTCCACTCAGCCTCCTTTACACAAGGTTAAACAACCTCAGGTCCCTCAGCCGCTCCTAACAGGATTTGTGCTCTAGACCCTTCGTTGCCCTTTGGAGAGCTGCTCCTCCTAACATAAGTTCTCCAAAACCTTCACCAGCTTCGTTACCCTTCTCTGAACACGCTCCAGCACCTCAACGTCCTTCTTGAAGTAAGGGGCCCAAAACTGGCCACAGGACTCAAGGTGTGGCCTCACCAGTGCCAAGTACAGGGGGACAATCACTGCCCTCCTCCTGCTGGCCACACTATGTCTGACACAAGCCAGGATGCTGTTGGGCTTCTTGGCCACCTGGGCACACTGCTGGCTCGTATTCAGCTGAATGTCGACCAACACCCCCAGGTCCTTTTCCAACGAGCAGCTTTCCAGCCACTCTTCCCCAAGTATGTAGCGTTGCATGGGGTTGCTGTGGCCCTAGTGCAGGACCCAGCACTTGGC
>NW_010398088.1:6141-28584 GCF_000710305.1 Buceros rhinoceros silvestris | reverse complement strand
TTACGAGTCTCTAACCCAACCTTTTTATTTAAATCCAACTGCTCTGTTCTTTTTGTGCTGGACGCTGCACAATGAAATTCCAATCTTTACCTGGAAATCCTTTTCCTCAAGAACAGAAATAAACAGCATTGTATGCTCTAGCTCCTTTTTACTGAATGGTCCTTAAAACAACTTACCTCATCATCTTCTATTTCTAATATCTCCTCAAGATCAGTTGTTGACACATTAAGGATAGATGCTGCCAACTGAACAGACTCTTGGGAAAGACCCTTTTTGCATGCACTCACTTCTCCCATTTTTTTTGCCTGTTTGATTTTTGTTCTCAGCTCTTGTATGCTATGCTGTAATTCTCTGGTTAGAGCCTGGAAGATGCAAGCAGAAAAGATTCCACTGCAATTTTTCTTAAAGTTTTTATGGAAAAAACCCCACCATTTAGACTAAGTTCCTTTATATAGGAATTATCTTCACTCTGTTATTCTTTCAATAGGATACATGATATTATGATATTAAATAACATAGTATTTAGAACACAAAACATAGAAATATCTACCAGAAATGTTATTGTATTAACAACATAAGTGTTAGGTTTTTCTGCGGTCAAATGACATCTTTTTAAAGCTTATTCATACCTCCTGCATGAAGAAACACAAGTATACCTCTTTATCCAAAATCTGAAACTTTTGTTTCTCACTAAGACAGTAAGCAATTCAAAATTGTCCCGGCTACCAATCCTTCCCAATATAATTTCTATAGTTTAAATCATCACAGTAGTGGTTATTCATTGTTGATAAGCAGCATATCCTTGGAGCACACAAGACCACCGTACTATTATTATTCAAGGCTTGCATAGGAAGGGCTATACTCTCCATGCAGCTGGCCCATTGAGAAGGCTGGCCAAGCCGGGCAGTCTCTTTGTGAGGGTGCTCTTAGCAGTTAGTAGGTGTTCAACAGTGTAGTAGGTGTTAAACAGGTGTCAGCTCAGGAGGTGGAAGATCACGTGCCAGACCAGAACCACTGCAATTGTTCTTTAACCCCCGCTCTGATAAGGTTTGAGGCAGGGATGCCAAGAGAAGCCTCAGTTTTATATCCCATTTCTGCTGTTGAAGACTTTTAGTTAGGTTAGTTTTAAGCAAAAACTAGAGCTTGAAAGGATGTCTGATGCTGCTAATGCTGAATAATTAAACTGCTTTTAATATCATTATTAGTATTACTAGTGACTAATAAAGACAATAATAATAAAGGATAATTTTTCTATCATTATTTCTGAAAAGTGGTATACACTGCTAAGCCAGAAAGATCTTGCAGCTTTAAAAAATCCAGAAAAATGGAATACTATTAGAAGAAAACTGTTTGAAACTTTTAAATCATAGGAAAGGAGAGCCATTATCTGGAGTGGAAAAAAGGATTACCAGGATTTAGTAAAGATGATGTAAAAGCCCAGGAAAGGTAAAAAATAGAGAGATTATTAGACAAAAAATTGTATTTTGAACTTGTGATTAATGGGGAAGAAGAAACCCAGCAGGCATAAGGCCACTTTCCTTTGTTTATTTAAAACTACAATAAAAGAAACAGTATGAAACATTCTGCTGAAAAGACTTTGAATGGAATCCAAACCTGATTTTGGTTTTTGTTCCCTAGCACCACACTGAATAATATCTTCCACAGCTGAACATGAGCCAAACTGCGCAACAAAGGACAGATGGTTCAAGTTCCTACCTCTCCTATTCCTAAGTTGTCAGGTTCAGAGAAATAACACTAAGCATTAACAAAAATCATTGGTTATATAACTGAAGTTACTTTGTTTCAATATTTATGCAACTATGACAAAAGCATTTTGTGAAAAGCAGAGCAAGACAATTTTATTTAAAAACTGTTGGCTGAGAGACAAAAGCAGTAACTCATTGTCAGAAGATCCTCCTATCGTATCCAACTTCCATGACTCAAGCAGAATTGTGATTGTCAACACAGACATCTTGGCTGAGTTTAAAATGAGAGAATAAGGTTTGTCGATCGTCATATGTGGGCTCATCTTATTTAACTATCTCTCACCAGTAGCTGATTAACTTCTGAAATTTTTTTTTCTGCAGAATGCCTTCACCTCATTGAAACTGACTGCAGAATTATGAAGCCTGTTTATTGGCATTGAGGTTAAAGTACTCTACAGTCCGTAGTGTATTCAAAATACAGTTGTTAGAGAGCATTTCTTGATATATTTTAAAGAAAGCACAACAGATTCATCTGATTCCAAGATTTGTTTATTTTTCTACCAGCTCCCATCTTAACATTTTCCTATGTATGTAGCTAAAATATAGTTATTAAAACAAAGATTACCCTACCACAGATGTGGGAGAGGGTGTAAAATGAAATTTCTCCCATTTTCTGATTCAAATGTGGGTCCCTCCATCCACAGTATTTCCAACAAAGTATCTTGTACATAGATCTGTCTGCAAGTACAGAGCTGAGAAAAACAAAGAAACTTGGAATATTTCAATGGAACTTGGACCAAGTTTATAGAAGGAAATAGATTAAAGAGAGGAGAGAGGTCCAAGTAGAAAAGCCCACACTATAAAAAAAAAAACCACTACAATAAATCACAAACTTTTTTTTTTTTAGCACTTGAAATGGCCCAACAGTAAATCAGCTCCTGCAAAATGTAGGAGATGTACTTGACAATGAAAAAACTAGCTCAACTGTACTTTTTCAATCAAATTGCATCAGATTCACAAATTTTGAAAGTAAGGAGATCTATCTCAGACACAGGTGATCAGGTTAGATGATGAGCATTTGTATACTGTTGCAAACAAGAGATGTAAATTAAAGGAGTAAAATATCAAGAAAATTAACTGCAAAGACACATAGAAAGACTGCATATAATGACAAATAGCTGAGCCCAGACAAACAAAATGCGTGTTAAGAAATGAATTTAAACATTCACTTGAACATCATTGTCAGACTACAGTTTTATGGTATTATTAGATACATTCTATTGGTGCATCCGAACTCCTAAAGAGGTTCATGATGAACAAGCTGATAGCAACAGCAACAGTGGAATCCAGAAACTGCAGCTCCACTTCTGGCTTGTCTCTTATCAGAATTCCAGAAAGCAAAGTATTACAAAGGGGAAAAAAAAAAACCAAAAGGTTTAAACAAAAATCAAGGAAAGAGAAAATTACAATTAATAGCTCTTGAGAGGCCAGTATACATGTCACAGTATATGTCACATGCTTATGTACACATGCCAGTATACATAATCACAGTGGATCATACATATATTGGACCTGCACTGAATTGAAAAGCTCCTTTTTCCCCTGAGCAGTTCTAAGACACTACATTGCACATGAAATACACATTGTATGTGAAACACAAGGCTCCTTTACAGACTTTCAAATCTGAGTCTCAGAGACCACCTATTTTTGAACCTGTCTTCTTCAAATTGTTGTCATAACAACATTTAATTTATTAAACGCTTTTTCACTGAATAAGTGCCTTAAAAAATTACAGCACCCATAGGACTTTTAAGCTGACTTTAATATATATCCTCATTCATCATATACTAATGTATTCATGTGCAAAATTGTTTACTTATTAGTAATTTCCCCTATAAGTCAGTTTATATTTTACTACATAAATGTTCAATGTCATAGCCACACAGGTCTCAACTAGAGTTAGGAAAACCATTTCAAAACTGAAAATGATAAAAACCTAAGAGTTAACCAATGCAGGTTTTGTTGGTGGGTATACTGAAGCCGGTAAGTATAATACTGTTCTTTGATTAAGAAACTGATCCAACATGTTCTGGAGCTAAGTGTAGGATTTTAAGCTAAAACGTTTCACACTGCGTATTTCAGAATTGCTCCTTTTTAAACTTAAAAGCATACATAGGTGATGCAAACTGCCTGCAACAAAAACAATGCAAAATATGACTTGAGTACTCTATTGATGTATGATAACAATGCCTTTATTATTGCCTATATTTATTAGTACTACCTATACTTGGATTTGATCTTTTCTCTTTGCTTTTCTTTGGAGTCAAATCTAGGGGATATTTTGTGAGTAAACCCAACTCAGGTATTGCTGTCAGTTATTCCTGCGGGATACACTTAGCTGCTACCAGCCAACTAGAATAGGAAACCCTGATTAACTCAAGAAAACAAATCTACAACAGATCTTGTCAGATCAGTGCGATTGCTACTGGTCTGCCTAGGAAAAACGTAAGCTTAAAATTCTAACAGCATGAGCTTAAAAGCACCCAGCTCTTTTTACTCATAGGCAAATGTTGCATTATCAAACAAATCCTCATAGTTATACAGTATATATTACATCTACTGGGTTGCATTAATTTCTAAAATAACTCCCTTATAAGCCTTTTTATTTTATTTTCACAAGCAAAAATATTCATAGTCAAGATAACAGTTTTCAATTTTGGTCTCCACACTCAAACACTTTTTTAGCACTATATCTTTTGCCAGTTTTGAGATGTATAAAGGTCTTCTTTCATTTAAAAGGTCATATTTAATTAAACACTCAAAGAAGCTGCGGTGATACACAGGTGACAACATGCTATTAATAAGGTCTTTATATCCAAAAAAGCTCTGACACTAGTTGATCCTGGAATTGACACAAATGGATCAATGGCCCCAAGTAATGTCATATGACCAAGTCAATGCCTAAAATTATTCTCGTAAATACCATATTCATTTACACAGCCTATTGTTATTGTTCATAGTATAATAAAACTTAATGGTCCCAAGACAAATCAAAGACTGATGCTAGCACCGTAGCTATGTCTAGCTAGATTTCAGTCTGGCTCTAGTGCAGATCTCACGGCAGAAGCCCTGGCTCACATTACTTATGGAAAACTTTTACTGTGCTTTGTACAAAAGTAATAATGTTGTGTTGGGTGTGGCTGGAATGGAGTTAATTGTCTTCCACCAGCTCCTATAGTGCTGTGTTCTGCATTTGTGACTAAAGCAGGGTTGATGCTTGCACAGCATCAAGGCCTTCCTTGTTTCCCACTCTGTGCCTTCAGCAAGTAGACTGGGGTGCACAAGAAGTAGGGAGGGGACACAGCTGTGACAGGTGACCTGATTTAATATTTCATTCCATATAGCTGAACAATAAAAACTGAGGGGTATGGGAAACTGGTCTGGCAGATAGATACTGGCTCAGAGACAGGCTGGGCATACATCCCTCAGGTGTTTTTTCTCCTCTTCTCTTATTAAACTGTCCTTATCTCAATGCACAAGTTTTGCTCTTCCTATTCTCTTCCTAATCTTGGTGGGAAGTTAGCAGGCAACAATGTGGTGTTCGGCTGCCAGCCAGCGTCAACCAACCACAAATGTATAGAACAGTATAATACACAGAACTATTCTATACATAATATTTTTCATGCACTTGAATAGGAAAGTGTCTTTAGACAATGTGTTATTAGAAACACAGTTGTTTTGTAGACTGGGATGTTGTAAGGATGTGATCTGGAGTATTATACCAGAAATGAAATGGAAAATCTTTTCTGAACCAAGGTTAAAAAACTGTAAGAGGTTGAGAAAGCATTACCATCCCAAATAGCTTACAATCAACAAGACAAAACAGCATGAATGGACAAAATGCCATGAAGAGATGATGTCATGTGCTGTTTCAGCAGCTGAAACAATCATTCAAGTTTCTTCAGCGACAAAACAGCTATTTGGTGCTTACTCCCTCTCTAAAAATGACTTTCAAAACACCTTCAGTAATAATGCTTTAACTGATCTCACAGCACGATAGCTGTATGTCAGAAAAAAGAAAAACCCTTCTACAGTAATTTCCTTTATTATATCGTGTAGTGTTTAAGTCACCTCGGCTAACTCCTTCACTTGAAGGCATAACTTTTTCAATCAGAAAGGGGACAAGAGTGTAGACAAGAAATAAAGACAAGACAGAGCACTGCAATGGATTTGTCTAGCCAAGGGCTATAACAGGTAGCATTCTGACCCATGGGAATGAGTCAGCCTCAGGAGGTTAACTTAGTTCTATGATCCCCAGAGATCACATGTGATTTCAGAAACTCCAACAGATACCCTGAAAGTAAAGCATAAAGGTGTAGAGGAGATATAGACCAGTCTTACATTTCTCCAACAATTTCAGTATTCAGTACCAAGTGACAATGCTATTGCCAAATATTAAAGTGGTAGTAACATTACTTTACCAATGTCCCACAGCTCAGATTTATACTCTGGTGTGTTGGTTTCATTTACTTGTCTTCAGCCAGAGTTTCTGCTTTAGTTCTTAAACTATGTATGTGTTCAAACTACATGGTTTTGCTCTTTATTTGTACATATTCAGACAAATTGAGATAGGCTTTTGTTATCTTTTCCATTAAGAATAAAGTAAACAAGCAAGAATGCATTAAAACTCAAGCAAAGCAAAAAGATACACTCAAGGCAATACCAAAAGAACAGGATAATATAAAACCTAGCAGAGCTGCTAAGTTTCAAAGGCTAATTCAATAAAAAGCTAAAAGGCAGAAATACATCCGGTAAAGCTAGGCATCAGATTCATAGATAAAATAAAACATAAACAATCTTGCGTTGATTGGCACCGAGAATAGTGCTCACAACTGCACAGAGATCAGTGGAAGAGGAAAGCACACAATGACTGGAAGAAATGCCTCACATGATGACCTGTAAGAATTCTATTTTACATATAGAGAAACAGCAGTATGTACATACAAAATAATGTGATACTGTAGTTGCATCTACAATCTGATTTTCCACATTCATTAACACAAGCCAATCTACACATAGACAAGCATAACTAAGGATCTAACAGAGAAGATGTGAAAAATAAATGCAGGCAATATAAAATACTACCAGCCTTTTCTACCCCTGTGGAAAAAGCTATCTCCGAGTTACAGTCCAACATTCTAGCCGAGCCCTTCATGGCTCTGAGCTACAGATGACAGACTGTGAACTAGAAAAGGCAAATTCAATAATATCCCAAATCCAACTGCAGTACAAACATCTGGAAAAGTGTGGACAGATTTGCACAGTGTTGTTTTTCAACTTCAAAAGCTAAACCCAGTGCAGCTTTCCTGACAAAGCCCTTGAGTCACACATTATAAAAGGGGCCTCAGGATTTCAGTATTTGAACAAAAAAACTCTGTTTCCTGGCATTTAGAACTGCAGACCCCCCCAAAAGTTTAAATGCAATAAAGAAGAAGAATATTAAAGTACAATGACAGAAATGACAAACTGTGTTGCATAAAAATTGATAATCTGATCCCTATCACAGGTAAGACTACAATATGTACAACTATGCTGCCTTAAGTGGTGTTATCCCTGCTTGCCATTACGAGAAAATAGGGAAGAAAGTCTTAATTTGCTGGCAACTGTTTAAATACCGCATTTCTTCACATTTCTCAAAAATACCTTTGCTATCAATCTCATCCTACATCCTCTACCAAAATACCGTTCCTTCTTTATTCAAAACCACTGAAAACAAATGATTTTTTAGTAACCATTTATTTTCAAGTACAAAATTGAGAATGTTCTTCTGACTGCATTTTCCTAACCAGCTCCACATGCAGAAAAGAACAGAGAGGAATATTACAAATTTTTCAATCTGTATTTGACATTTATAAGAAAAGAAATTCGAATACATTGTGCTATGTCTTAAAAGATAGTTCAATTTATTTACAAACTACAGAAAATTGACTTAAGTCACGGACAGGTTTTAATCTTAGTCTGTTTTCAAAACAAACCATATTTAAACAGATGCAGCAATGCACTCACTCCAGTCAATTACAATGTATTTTATGTTTCTGTAGAGAAGCAGACAATGTATATCTAAGAGTATACTTACATGCTTTAAATTTCCCTTTGCAATTCAAAATTAGGGGTTTTCCTACAATGTTCAGTTTTTCTTTTTTTCTAATCCTCTCTTGATAACTGTTTAAATACAGCACTTAAATTCATTTATGTCTGAAATCTTGTTTTAAAAATCTGTTTCTTTTCATAGCATTCATTGTAACATGACTTTAGGTAGAATGAAACCCTTCTTGCTGCATCACTGGGCACCTCATTTATGGAACATACAACACATACTTACTGATATGAGGGACATTTGGTCATACACAATATTACAGCTTTATCTAATATCTCCTGTATATTAAGCTTTAAGACCGTATAAAACTTAAGTTGCAGACCCAAATATTTTCAGACTGCATGTTTTCAGAAAACACTCCAAAGTTTTCACTGTATCGTTGCTAAATTTTTAGCATAATTAAATGTTTTGTGACCTATAACAGGGAAAAAATAATAGTTTCCTTTAAAGTGAAGAATGAGTTGAAATATGTATAATCAACATGGGATGACAAGCAGAACACTTCTGTCAAAATATGCTGGTTCCTGAATTATATTTATGTGAAATGGGCAATAATAATAATAATTTAAAGTCCTATTTACTCAGCATTTAAGCCCTACCTCATTTACATTAATTTTTTCCCTGCTGTAAATTCTTTGGTTTCAACAGAATTACCCCTGATTTACACAGGTGCCAGCAAAACTAGCATCAGTCCTTTACAACATCATATACTACAGTTATTTACACAGAGTTAAACCAAAACCAAACCAAAACAAAAGCCTTGACAGAGTTTAGAGCTTCACACACATGTAGTAAGAGATATCTGGGATCTCAGAGAGTTTCCTATCTGAACCATTAGGGCAGGAAAAGTCAGCACAATTATACTGGACACGGCAAACAAAGAATATTCAGGGAAGACCAAGAAATACTGAGGTGAATCAACATTCCAAAGGTCACACAGCAGGTCACTGACCAAGTTGTGAAGAGCACCAAGATTTCCTGATACTCAATTCAGTGTCTGAGCTTATGCTATCTTTCTGCAAAAACACACCCAAAGCATCAAAACTACAAAACAGATGCCCTGTGTTAAGACCACTGCACTGCTGAAACAAACACATTTGAAACCTAATTTAAGAGGTCACCTTCTGGCATTCCTTTTACTGTTAAAAGAAGTTCCAAAAATCTTAACTGTGTTTTCTTAAAATACTGTCACTTGGTGTTTTTTATGATTTCACCCTCCCAGAGAGAGCTCTTCGTACCTCTCTGTAGTTATTTCAGTATGTTGGCTGGGGAATCCCCTCAAGTCTCACTTTTTAAAAATATTGTGGACGCTTCACAAAGCTCCATGTATAAGTGCTTCTGTTCTCTCTGCTTCAGCTTGCTTTCAAAGTAATCTGATCAACATACACTGAACAATTATTCCTACATGAACTCTTAAATAAAACATTACTGGAGACCTTTCTCCTCCTTTCCAAGTTTTCTTACTTTTCCTGTCATTTTGCCAGAAAGTTTTCCAGTCACTGCAAGCCCAGAGAATTTACTGCATACTTTGTACTCATGCGTACATCCCTCAAGTCTTCCAGTTATCTCTTTTTCAGTCAACATGGTTTCTGTCTTTTAGACTCCGAACTGGCCATTGTCTTTAAACAAGGTATTTTTCTAACTGTCTCTAGATTATGCACAGGTATGAATATGAGCTTTAAGAAGTAGTCTCTCCAAGCTATTTAAAAGATTTACAGGTGATCTATACCCTTCCAGAGAGTGTACTACTGAGTCTACAAGTAGCTTGCAGCTGCTGTCTGTTGCAGTCTTATTCTCTGCAAAACACTGGTTGGGTTTTTTTGTTTGTTTGTTTGGGAGTTTTTTTGGTTTTTTTTCTCCTGAGGCAGAAAAAGAAGCTATTTCCAAGTTGGTGAAAACAGTTACCTGTTCAGCTCAAGTATGCTGTTCGTACACTATCTACTATTAGAGAGTCACAAGTCTATGAGGATGGTTCCCAGGCACTCTAAGAAAAATGAAAGTAGCACTAATACCAATAAAATCACCTGTGTAAGTTAGACATGCATCTAAACTTTGAACGAAACATAAGTGTGCAGCTACAAAAACCTGATATACCTTGCAATTAGGTTACATAGGTTGATTCATTCAAATAAATTCCTCTAAATTCTTAATACAGGGAGTTGGGATATAAAAAAAAATTAACATATTTTAAGCTGCATCTGTTGCCATCTTTACCTATCACATTCAAACCCCAAAGTGAAGTGCTATCCTTCTAAGTCTAAAAAGCAAAGAAAAAGAAGAGTCAGTAAAAGCATTTCAATCTCTCTCTCTTTATTCTTCATTTTTAGTAATCAAGATTTTATCCATTAAGACATCTACATTATATGCTGTTCCTGGCACACTGTATGCATCACAAACCATAAGCCTTCTGTAAACTATAAGAATTCAGTCATTCACTTCATTCATTAAAATTCACAGGGCCTATTATTCTGTTTACAGTCTAATAGATATTCACTGTCACTATTCAGGCCTCTGATTCAATTTGCCTAAATCCCAGATGCAGAGTAATCCTGATGGAGATTAGCTTAATTTATCACCAATTTCTTCTCAGAACCAAGAAAGGTTGGTATTTCATAATAAAAGCTGTTTCCTTTTATCCAAAAGCAGCACGCATGGTGAAAAAGAAGCAATAAATGTGTGGGTTTTTTTAACGGCAAGATTTTTTTTTCCAGTTACACAAATTTTGCTTCGAGTATAGGACACCTTGTCTTGAAGTTGTGTATTCTGCAGATAAGAATACTGATTCCCATCAGACTGGAGCACATCCCTGTAACCAAATATTACGCTGATTCTAACTGAACACAGATTGGCACTCATCATCTACTCCATACAGCACAAAATAATCACCCTGGATCTACTCTTCTAGGTAAAGTGTTGACAGTTTGGATGGAATGTAATAAGTGAAATACTTATCTTAAGTGTTCCCAGAGGGGAACATTTTCTAGCAACCTGAAGTCGTATTAAAGGTGTCCACAGTGCTGATTTACTACGTGATACTCTCTGCTGTCATTTGCCAAATGTCCCAGGGACCCACTGAAGAAACATTTCTTTGGTCAAACAACACTTCCAAAATGGCATGGTTCATATTCAATTGTGTAAACTTCTTAAAATAAATCAATTTTCAACTGCACAGGAAATTGTAGCTCTATTTCTAATTAAAAAGTTAGTCCATTTTTGCCAATTATAAAATTTTACAATTACTTATTATGCTTAGCAATTTTAGATGAAGAAACGAGTGGTTATGGCATCCTGCATCTGATCTGGATACGCATATAAAGAGCATGTTCTTCACATCCTGGGCCTGGAAGAAGTTGGAGCAGTAGTACTGACAGGAAAACTGAATTCAAAGGGTTTGAGAATACATTCACCAATGGCAGCATCCTGTGAAGAATATTTCTTACTGCCTCACCATAACTGGAGAATTCTGAGAGTCCCCTTTAAGGATTTACTTCTGTTCAAAAAATTGGCTTTGGACCACTTTGTGGAGGCACAGGCAGTCGCAGTGTACTTATGTTGCTCTCTTGCTGTAAAGGAGCTGAAAATAGCTGACAGAATACTTATGAAATATTTAACCCTCCCAACCCAACTACTAATTATCTCTTTTTTTTTCTTTTTTTAATTTCAAGATAAAGTACATAGGATGTCATCTGCATATGGTCATTCCACGAAAAGCATGTTTCCTAGCAATACTCTATCTTCCTCAACACAGAACAGTTCAAGAGAAAACATGCAACAATAGTAAACACAGAAATTTGCCAAATGACAATAATTTTTAACATGAAAGTGGTGAGTCATTAATTAGATTTATTCTTTTAACATGAAAAGGTTTTGTTATGTTACCTTGTAAATACTAATCTGTACAATAGAGATATGAAAACCTTGGTGGTCTGGGAAAGGAATGAGAAAAATCTAAAGCACAAGTCCACGGTCTGAGAATGACACAGAAGACAACAAAACAGAAGAGAAAAGGTGAGCTAAGCTGTTTGAAGACTGACTGAAACCTGCATAAATCACAGCAAACTCTGATAACACAGTTTCTTTGCCAATTATCCACCGTATATGGGAGAATTTCCATGAAAATCTTCAAATGCTATTTCTTTGGCGACCAGTAGGACACAACATAGTACACAAAAGGGACCTTCTTAAGCTCAAACCGCATGCATAATAGCTATGCAAAATTACTAATCAGTTTTTGAATATGTATGATTATTTTGGGGGAAATAATGAATATGTGTGATACAAGCTTTGGTTGGGGCAGCATACAGGGTGTGTGATTTGAGGAAGAGATCCTCCTTGCACCCGGCACTGATAAGATAAAGAAAACGCTGCATCTTAATGCTACATTGGTGTTAAGGAGGCTTTTTCTTCCAAATTTTTGGTAACAGTTTCATGTGACATTTTCAGTTAGCACTGCCACTAAAGGGCAGGCCCAGCATCTCTAGAATGCAACCATGTAGAGCTGTCCCTGCTCTGACTCTGTGTGGCATACAAAGGCTCATGCTCTGGGTTTTCCAAAGGTTAACTGCATTTTCATGAGCTAGCTCACAATTGACCCATATAACGTTTATGATGACATTTCATAAAAGGAGGAGGGAGGAAGTTTCATAGGAGCAGAAATGAAGTCACTCAGAGGTGGAACTTTTTAACAGAAGCATAAACTTATCTTAAATTGCATATTAAACTACAGCCCAAGGTAGCAATGAGAAAATACGCCTTGGCCTAACTGATGCCAAGATTCAAGTAAACAGTAGAAAGGTAAGAAAGACTGTCATATATTGGGATATAAGGTAAGCTGACTGAAAGGCAAATGACTGTTAGAACAGTACTTGGCTGACCAGAAGTGGAATGGCTGTACGTAGCTCTATGTCAAACAACAGGGCAAGGGGGAAACATGCCCAGCTTAAGCACTGCTCTGAGTAGCAAAAATGAGGACGGATGTCTTAAGAGAGTGAGCGTTAGATCCCGAGGTATACTCACTAAGTTTGCCAAGTAAAATGCCATGGGTCTTCATTTTGGCAGTCAATTTGATCAGATGGTTATGCTGGAGACCTATTAAAAACAATGCCAGAACAGACCAGATGTGAACTGTGCTTCAGTGGGTATCTTCTGTGGAGGGTGCACAAGTCCCAAAGCACAGTGGCATTATGGAACTGAAAAATGCACTCAGCTGACTTTGAAGCATTCAGCCACCATCACCTGTTTATTAGAGCCTCGGCTGAATACACGTGCCTTATCAAAACTTCAAAACATCTTCCTCAAGG
This sequence comes from Buceros rhinoceros silvestris, assembly GCF_000710305.1. NCBI lineage: Eukaryota > Metazoa > Chordata > Aves > Bucerotiformes > Bucerotidae > Buceros > Buceros rhinoceros. The sequence goes on along the minus strand of NW_010398088.1, from coordinate 15,421 downwards.
AAGAAAACTTCCAGTATTTTCATGCTCAGGCAGATGTCATCACTGCAGATTAATTCAACAAAACTAATTTTTTTTTTCTGATGTAGAAGTCAAATGGGACAGAAAACACTACTGAGTCTTAAGCTTAGAAGGCATAACAGAAATATACAAAGTCCAGCTAAGCTAATAAAAAAAAACCCCAAACAAACCCCCCAGTAACACAGGAAGACAGAATTTCTGCAGAATTAGGTCAGAACTTGGATGCTGCACCTTATTTTCAACAGACATGCAATCAAGCAGTCTAATAGCAGTTTTTTAACTTTCCAGTGGCTGTTCTCTGCATGTGTTGTCACAGGTACAACAAACACAACAAAGAACATTTTGCTCTTGTTGCTATGCTGCACGTAACTGGCAAGCACCTCCTGAGGATCTAATAGTGCAATACATGTTACAGAAAATACTGAACAATAGTACACTAGAGAAGCTGGGTACATGATTCAAAGAGAATTTATGGTGCTGGTAGAAGCTGGATATGATGAAAACATTTAGCTTTATAAAAGAGATCTAAAAAAATCTGAGTCACCTGAGTCACCCTGGTATCTCTTACAGGTTGTATGTGTTCTGTAATAAAAATGTTTTATTTGGCCTAGCTTACATTACACTCACAGCCTTACTTTCATTATTATTTACCAGTCTTCATAAATGCCACTCACAGATTTTATCGGGATTTTTTTAACTAATCCAGTGAAAATGTTTAATAATCAAGTTTAACTCTGATCTTTACAGAACTCTAGAAACACCCAAATTTCTTTAATTGCCTTTCAAATCAATCACACAGTCCATTTTAAATCCATTTAACGTTTTACTGATATTGCATAGCCTACATTTTTTTTTTATCTGCACGTATCAGTGATAGGTCAGAGATCTTAGAAAATACAGTATTAGAATGAATAGTAATCTTTATCAAATGACTTCCAGAAACGAAATCAGATTTATTCAATGCAACTTACTTTCCACAAAGTTCTTAATTTAACCTACTACTTCTTTCTAGAATTTGTTCAAAATCCTGTACTGGCTACTAATAGACTGGGGACATTTCACCAATTTCATATTACATATAACATTCAATATTTTATATTTCATATAAGATATAACATTCCTTCCAGATACAAAACAGATTTCCATCTTCATGTAGTTAGAGAGTTGTTTAATCTAACAATGGATTGTGTCCATCCTATAGTAGCTATCTTATCAGTAGTACCTTTTAAAAATCCTGCTCCTTTACTGTTCTTGGCCTTGCTACCCACAGATTTCCTCCTGATTTCTTTAGTCTCTTCTTTATCCTCAAAACTCCATCGCTGCTCATATTTTCAGGTTATTATCTACAGTTCATTTTCCACTTCTTTATGTTGTTTATTTCTTTCTAAATATTGTGCCCTCTTTCCTATAAAACTGAAATAGATATTTATAAGAGGCTTCCCTCTAATTATGGAACTGTGGGGTTTTTTGGTTATTAATAAATTGTTACAGTGAACAATTTCCATTCATATTTTCTACTGGCCTGTAAAAGCTCTGAATCAAGCTATTTTAGATGTCCTGTTGGTTCCTACTAAACGTAACTTAGGAAGAAGCACCTGATCCTTATACCAGAATCCACTGAAAATTAAGTCAAATAATGACTTACAACATACTGTATACAGCAAATTTTGATTGTAATTATTTCTTCTACGATTTTTAGAAACTACTACTAGATTTTACAATCTAGCAATTTTAGTTAGTTGCATTAATGTCCCAAACTGGGATCCCTGTACCAATGCAATGCTTTATTGTACGTTATAAATATGTGCTTAACCTGCAACTCATCATGTTCTCTAATTAGGTCCAGTGGTATATATCAGACTTCTACCAAAAAGGAGAACCACCTCCATCCCAGGTTTTGTAATTTAGTATATCAATCCAAATGGATTTAAGATCCTGTGATTCTGAGTTATCAATACCTCTGAAGGCAAGTAACCATGTCTGCTATCAAGAGCCACATTCTCTTCTTTAAAGTTCCTCTGTTGTCTTATTATTAGCTGTAGCTATTAATTAGTAATGTTGAAATGATTTAATTGTATGTTAAAAAAGAACTATATATTGTAATGAGAGACATGGAACTGCTAGAAAAAGTAACTGCATTCAATTGATTAATGGAGAAGGTTAGACACGCACTCAGAGAAACAAGTAAGGCTTGTGAAGTGAGCAGAATAGCAGACAAAGTTAAGAAGGTCAAACAAATACGTTAAATAGGTTAAGAAAGAGAGAGTTAAACTTGGTTAAACTTGATCTCTCTACAGAAAAACTTATCTTAGTTACTGAAACTTGAATAAGAACCAGTCAGGGGAAAATTGACAGCTACCTGGAAGGAGAGAATAGCAATGATATAGACCAGACTTCAAAGGAAGAGCTGGTATAGGAAGGAGTATTGTTATTTACTATGCCACCTCGATCTTCCTATGCAGGTTACAGCATCAGATACTAAGAGTTATTTTAACAGGATTTACTTGATATACTACAAAATTCCACTGAAACACCAAGGATCTTCAAGTATATTTTTTACAGTGGTATACTGTGAAAAAAATTTGGTTTCAGAGAAATTTTTTCCATAAATATTTAGCACCTAACTAAACAAGGCAGTCTGTTGAGGAACATCATGTTCATTAATATTTGACTTATAGACAGGATCTTTAATTTCAAAAAAATCTTTCTGCAGAGAAACAGTAGTCAGCAAAAATGCTACTTGAAATATGCATATATGTTCTTTTATCCTAGGAAGAAACTACATAATTTAGCTCTATTAGTGAAATATTTTTTTATACAGAAACTACATATTAACATTCTTTTCACAAATATCATGACCATGGAAACACTAATGAATATATATGTTAACTAACAGATAAGCAGTCATCTTATTCGACAATGAATGAAATATCATAATAGTTGCTAATAGGTGATTATTTTCATTACAGCCACTTTTGAGCACAAAAGATCTTTTGCTTTCTCATTTTCTAATTTTTGATAAACTTTTTATTATGAAAGTATGCAAAGTATTGATAGTACAAACACTTGTTTATCTTCTTTGTCTACAACTCCTAGTGCAGTTTATTCACTGAAGCAGCAGAATTTCCACACCTAGCCAAAAATAAGTATGCAACCATGGAAAGAACACTTGTTCCTTCCTTAGAGCAAGTATTCTGTATTAGAAGAAAGCATATTTTCCCCCATGAAAAATAAGTCTGTTCAAGAATATGCAAGACTCTTCTGAATCACAGAGCACTGATCATTTTTATACCATGTTCTCAAGGGTTATGAAACAAGGCAGACAGAAGATAGCCTTTATTTAAATCACAAACTTAAAAAATAACCAATTTTTTAAAATAACACGTTTAATAAATAGGCATTTTTGTCATTAAGTCAGTCATAATTTTCAGCTTAGATATTTTAGCTTATAAATTGTTTTAATTTAGGCTTTTAAAGTGCATTCAGCATTATTAGTCATTTTGCATAATTCAGTTGATCTGAATTTTGCAACTGAAGTGAGTATGTGCTGATTTCAGGCCAGAGGTCTGAAACCTGACCTGTATAACAAGTCACAAGAGTGACTTGTTATCTGATGATGACAGAAAGAAGATAAAATGCATAAGTACTTAGGTAACTAAATTTCAATCATCAGCAGAAAGTTATCATGAAGAGGTAACTATATCTGCCGTCTTTCTACAGTGAATCAAAATACCACTGCTTTTTATTTTGGATGCTATCAGACTTGCTCAAATACATCTGAAAGCAGCTCACCTCTACCAAAATCCAAGAACAGTGGAGAAGCAGATCTGTTTCATGATTTAGTAAGATACAACCTTGTCTGCAACTAGGTATATAATAGATACGTGCTACACTGAAGATAGATATATACTGAACAGGCATTGTAATTCTTCGTTAAGTAGTGGATATTTCAGAAAAATAAATAATATTTATATTTGAAATATTAAGTTACACAGTATTACTGCATGATGCACTGTTGCAGATGGAGGTATTTAACCAAAACAAGAAAATAATATTCTACTTACTGCTTTCGAAGTTCTTTAAATTACGCAATACAGAGACTTCCTTATTAAATATTTCTGCATTGAAAAGCACATGCATGTGGAAAATAAGGTAATTCACACTCATCAACATATATGAATTATTTTCTTAAATGTGTTGGGAAATTTTTTTCTGGAGAGTAATTTGCTATACAGCTAAGCACTTTTTCTTGGGAAAAAGTACACTCGCGTCCATATACAAAAACTTGACAAATAAAAGTTACAGAAGTCTTCAGAAGTCTAGGAGAGGCTTCAGGCCATTGACTCTTTCTCCCTGTTCAGATCAGGTCTGACAGGCCAGACTGTTCCAGAAGAGGGAATGCACCAAAGATTAGCCTTATTTAATCTTTCATATTTTGCTTTCACTCAAAGATACCTGTGTTTAGTGAACACTCAAAAGAAAATAAAAACTCAGACCTTCGCAAATGTCATGAACTCTTCCACTTTGTCACTGGTGAACAGCAGCTGCTTCTGTACAGTTTCCAAAGCCTGTCCACTCTGTTTAGTCAAGTCATGTAGTTGTTGAGATGCACTGGTCTCAATTTCAGACATGGCATGTTCAGTCTCAGTCATTTTGCTCTCTAGATTGGTAAGCTTGAGATCCTGAAATACATCCGCAGAGAAACAGCAGTGATATGATAAAAGCTGATTGGCAGGTAGGGTAGACCACAAACAAAGAAACAAACAAACCAAACTTCCACACAACCGCCAATATCACAGAACATTCTACTTGCAATATATAAAATGTAATTTCATGGGGAAATATGTGATTTCATTTTCAGTCATTGCCCTTGTTTCAGCATCTAAATTTCAGTGATATGGTCGAATTAAATCAGAGAAACACATTAGTACTATTCGGCTCTTTTTTTCCCTTCCTATATTTAGAAAGTCTAAGCTGATGACTTTGCAACTTTTCATATGAAACGGAGGTATGATAAGGTTACACACTGGAGACAGTACAACTCTAATATACCTTTTTCTTCAACTCATCTTTAGCCTTGTGGTACATCTGTTCATAGTTAGACTTCTCTTCTGTAGCTACATTAAGTCTTTGTTTCAGGGAGTCAATGGAAGTTTTTTTGTTCAAACAGTCTGCAGCCAGTGCCTTTACCTGAAAGGCCAAGAGCGATTGGCTATTAAGATGTAAAACTTAAAAATGAAAATCTAATCAAAACTAAACTTACCTATATTGCATAGACATACCTGTATTATATTAATAATTTGATTACAGTACCTTTTTCTGAAATTATAGTCTTTAATAAATCTCCACTGCCGATCCATAGGGATCAGTTTGCACACTATCTCATTGAGTTTTGACTTGTATTAAGTATAGATAAAAGTTCTTCATTTGCAGAGCTGTTTGTCTATACATATATGTATGCCTATATATTTTTTTACTGTTACAGTCAGCGCAAAAGGCAGGAAACCACAACTTCCATTCATTTCTTCGATCAGAGGCAAAAACATTAATTAAAACTAGCTGAGAAAATGGTAACTGTCTACAAGTTTGCAATCTGTAAAGCCTATTAGATAATTATTAACATTTTGCCATACAGTGCAAACACTGATTTGGGGTAAAACGGAATAGATGAACGCTCCTAGAAAATCATTCAGCTCTCCTGACAGTAGTAATCACAAAGCTTTCCTGACAATATCAAGTAACAGGGAATTTCTTTTATCTTCTGCTGAAGATAATGCAAAAATCTATCAAGCTGATTTTCCACATGGAATAACCAAATTAATGTACAGAATTTGGTTCTCTGGAATCTGAGAAATGCAGTGCTTAAAATACTCAAAGAACAGCATTAAGGTACACTGTTCCATTCTAAATCTTTCATCCCCAAACAGGTTTTTCTCTCATTTTGTACTTCACCTTCCTTGCTTACTTAGGCTTTCACTCTCTGGCTGCAGATTTAACACCTTAATGATGTCATGGAAGGTAAGACAGTAGCTCTCTCTCAAGTTGAAAGTGCTACATGACTGCAAGCAGTGTTGGTGCTTGTGATATTCAGCAAGCATCCACATTCTAGGAAAACAAAAGCAAATTGGTAAACTGTTTAATTCTATTTTTTGGGTCATATGCTGCATATCTCACGAACAACCAAATGCCATAATCTTTTTCTGGTACTAAAGGACAAAGTGCAATACACTGGTTGGATAGCACAGAAAGATGCCAAAACATATACAAGTTTTTCTAGCTTCAGTGAAATCACCCTTGAAACTTGCAGGAGAAAATAATTTGCTGTAGAAATTAAGCTCTACGTACACAGAATTACATTCAGCTACCAGTGAATTATTTGTAACACTGCAGCAGAAAACAGATTAACATACTAAAGCATTTAAGTACTATAGCCAGGAGAGGTGCATGGACTTCATTATCTCATGTTACATGAGCTTGTTTCAGGTCTACTGTATCTTATGAGCTTACAGTGCATAAAACTAGATCTCGCTACCTATAGCATATCTTTGCAACTCAGTGTTCCAAATACTTTAATATTTAATTATACCTCTTATGAACATACAGTAAATTATGCTGAATCCGTCTAAGCTATCACCATATACTGTCTTCACGCAAATTACAGTAGAGGGAATTACACCCTTAAAATTAACCGTATGTTGCTTGCTTAAAGCAATTTATTGATTTAGTATGTACAGAGTGTTGAAATAACTTCTGTACATCCACCAGCTTTTGCTTTTCCTAAAACTATCAATAGCAAGAAAAAAGTACCTTTCTCTCAAGACTTTCTAATGTTTCATTAGAGGTTTTCACATTCTCTTGACTTGCTTTTAGACGAGACCTTAAGTCTTCTATCAAACGTCTTTTCATATTAAGATCTCTCTCCAATCGAGAAAACCTAGAAGGGAAGAAGTCAACACTGCCCATCACTGTTAGAAAATACTGTTAATGTGCAACTGTTTTAAACAACTAAAACGTATAAAAGCAGTAGACAAACTATCATTCCTGTAGCTTTAAAATATTTTTTAAATACAAGTTGATGGAATTCTTGCAATTAAACAGACCTATTTCTGAATATGTGATTTATTTGTGATCTGCTTTTTGCTGTGGTTTGTGCTCTAACTTTTCTGATCTGAAATCATATACTTTTTTTAAAGCTATTATAAAAAAAAGGTAAAAACCATGTTGAATACACAAAATTTAATTAATTAAATTTCTTGATGTCTCAAGCAGGTATCATTCAAACATATTTTGTACAAGATTTTATTCAAAAATAAAGTGAAAGGGGGAAGATTCCTTTCATCCAAGTAATGCTCTGAACTAGATGAAAAATCTTTATTCCTTTAATATGTCAGAAAGGATAGTAATTCCTGAAAACTGAAAGTCCTAGAAATAACATGAGCATTTTCCTGAAACTTCTCAAAAAAAGAAGAAACTCTAATGTACTACACATAATCTCTGTTCAATGAGAAAATGAGTACTTACACAATGCCTCCACTGTTATGATACAAATTAATATTTTAAAAATAAACATAAGCAATACCAGAACATGTTCAGACTTCTGGAGTATTTTTTTTTAAATGAAAGCAAAATGAATGTTTTAGGAATAAAAACATCGTTGATACTATGTCAATACCATATTAAAAAAAAGAGAAAACAGTGCATCTTAAATTTCTCCCATCTCTTTCACATTTACACTATTTGCTATTTTGGTGATTATATCTTACAGTTTATGAAAAAATAGTATTTATTCTATAAAGGAAGAGTGATAACTTGTAACTCTATTTTAAATTTAAGTCTTATGGAGGAAAAATTCAGTTCCACTTTGAAACAGAAAATACACAATTTAACTCAGATTTCAAGAGCTCTCTACTTTTGAAATGAACTAATTTCAGGTAAGTAAACTATATTCTTTCTACAAGTAAAATAATTAGGATGGTTAGAGGAGTTAAACTCTGGGACAGGCAAGAAATTCACAGATATACTAATAGCTTATGCTTATACAGTAATATAATTGAAAAATAGTATTGCATCAAAGTAGATAGAATAAAAATTTCAGTTGCATTCTTGACAACGATACATGTGAATTTCAAAATGAATAGTAAACCTTAATCAATTCAAATGGAAACAAACACAACTGTCCTTTTGAGCTTTTTATGAATGTAAGACCGGACACTTAATCTAGTTTAAGCATCTGAACCTTGACATGTCTCTTAGCCCCTAGGCAAAGAATTACTGTATTTGAAAGACTGCATTTAACAGCGCTGAGGAATTCATCAAGGATAAAACATCAAGGATAAAATAGTCTACTCTAGAGTCTGAATTTTGATTTAAGGTATTCTTATTGCAATACACATACTGTAGCTAGCTAATAACTCATTGGTTTAAACAAAACACAATTTTAGCATGTAATGCTCCAGTTTCTACAAAAAACCTGTAACAGTCTGCAAGACCGCAATAAAAAATTCCCTTAAAAATCTGTTTAAGAATGCTTAATGATGTAAGAATTGTACAGCTGCCACTGGGTGGCACCAAACACAACGGATAGAAGAGTCTGCAAGACCGAAAAAAAAAATTCCCTAAAAAATCTGTTTAAGAATGCTTAATGATGAAAGAATTGTACAGCTGCCACTGGGTGGCACCAAACACAACGGATAGAAGAGTGAACGTACTTTGCTTGTAGTTCCCGAATCTGTTCTTCTTTTTCCTGCACTTCGTTTTTTAGTGACTTAATGGTGGACGACTGCTTAGTGATTTCATTATTTGAATTCTATATTGAAAAATATTAAAATATAAATAAAGTAGACTGAATATAATTGTAATCAACAGTAAATTTGTTTTAAATAATGGACTGTGTAAACTTGCACATATTTTATGAATATTCTTAGAAATTAATTGGTACAAAAGGAGCATTCTTACTTTCTAGCAATACTTAAGCAAAAGCACATTACTTGCAAAATATAATCAAAATCAGTAGTTTTCCGTTGCTCTAATAACGTATAGATTAATGGATGTTCCCCAGAACACCTGCAAGCCCTATGTACCTATGAGGACCACATTTTCTCTTGCACAGTATGGTCAGCTGAAAAGGTAACAGAAAAGAAAAGAAATAAAACCGGATCTTCATTTGAACTACATTCTTGAATAGCATAGTTCTACAGCACAAGGGCCCTACATCTACAGAGCAACAATCTCTTTCATCTTGTGCACAAACACAAGTCAATCT
>NW_010398088.1:0-6033 GCF_000710305.1 Buceros rhinoceros silvestris | reverse complement strand
GTTGGTCTCATGTCCCTTAAAACTCAAAGAACAAGAAAAGTCACTTTTATTTGGCCACACTAACACAAATCCTACATTGAAGTAACAAAAAGGTATGATCCTAACTTTCAGGCATTACGATTCCAGTGAAGAAGAATATACAGTTGTTGGACTTTCCTCCCTATATATAGTAGGAAGCAAAAAAAACCCAAAAAGCCTCAATTCTTCCATTCAAACACACAGATAACCTACCCAAGACATAAATGCAGAACACCTGAATCACTCTACAGAAATGGAATTTAACTAAGCAGCCATCTTCGCAATCTGAGCATACGCATTAAACGCCATTGCTGAAAATGGTAGTTCACACATATCACATACAGAGATTTCTGAAATCCAAAAGGTACAGAGGTGTTAAATGTACGCACAACATATATGTGTGAATATGTGCATGCAGGTTCAGCCACTGTACTAAAGCTTTTTATTCATTATGTATAAACTATAAGTGAACAGGTAAGACATGCTGTAAAAAAGGTACTTCAGGAGAATTTCTCAGCTCAGGGCAGAATTGTAACACCTATTAACATTAATGGGAGTCTTGTACATCAACTCTGTGCACCTCAAGGGGAGTATATATTCTTGTGTGTATAGTTAGGTGTAAAATACTGTTCTTAATAACTTGTCTAGTCTATTTACTATTATTATAATGTGAGTTATAACCAGAAACTGATAAAATGATGTGTGCTAGCAGAATATTCCTGAGTCTCCTGAGACCTGTTTGCTGAGACTGAGCTTGATTAGTGTGAAGCACAGCACCCAGTTACATGGTTTCCACACTAGATACGAACTTGACTACTTAGGTGAGGCTCTGCATGTGCTCAGAGGCAGAGATATATGCTTATTTTGCTTCCAAACTCACCACCCACACATAACACATTTCCTCCTGTTGGCAAAAATGCAAGGAGTCATTACATACAACATAAACAAACACTGTAAATACAGCTCCAAGAAAAAAAAGAACCAAACAAACTGAAGTACTTTGAGATTTTGAGCTATCAGGAAAGCTTTTTCTGCCGCCACATTCAGCCATTTAGAAGAATAATTTTTATCTCCGTTTTAAGTATGCTAGATAGCCTGGAACAATAGGTGACAACCTTTTTCTTACGCTAATAATGACTTGCTAGACTCAAATTCTTGAAAAATTATTAGCTCAAAATAAGAATTTCAGTGGCTTTTGAGGTCCTTATAGTCAAAACTCTTATCCAGTTCAGCAGCCAGTGAACTTACTCTACTAATCTCAATTTGGGGTCACAGACTATATTTAGTCTAAATGTAGTTTTGCATACATCGTTTCTTTTTTACATTAAAAATGTAATATCTCTTTAAAAAGAAAAGACAGGTTAATATTTTTCAACATCAGATTTATATACGCTTCCTAAATGTTTACTACAAAAACAAAAACCAACTTTGATCTTTCAGCAATATACTTCACAGTGCACATGTAGCAAAGTAGGCTTCTAGCATGAGTGTTACTCTTAGAGTATTTTACCAACTCCCCCCAAACCCCAAAACCATAATTTTTAATTTTTCTTAATTTCATAGAGCAATTGACTACTAGGTTTCTAGATAATGAGGACAATCATCTAAAAGGATCAACCTTAATTAACAGAAATTACCACTCACCAGCAACAAAATCAGATTAGTCAAACCCAAATCTAAAATCAACACCCAAGAAGTCAGTATGTATGGTTTCTAGATCACTTTCTCATAATTAAAGTAGATCAAATCATGTGGTTTTTCACAGCTATTCCCTGCTGCCATCTTTATCAATGTGACCTATCTTTACTAATCTCTGAATTTAGATGTTACACATCCAGTGTGCAATAGCCAAGATCTGTAATATCATGATTACCATCAACAGGTAAGAGGTCTGAGCACTACCCATATCCTGTGCACTAGTACAGTTAGTCCACTATTCAGAGACAGAGCCAGCTACGCCACTCATGTAACACGGCCTTTTCTTCTAGTTGATCCTTTGGCAGATGGCTTTCTAGCATGCGCTTCTAGCAGCAAGAAGCTGTACCATTTTGATCTCCTACTGTTCCTCAAATATTAATCACAAAATGATGGAAAAAACCCAACTTTAAGACATTCCGTTGAGCATATATTTCCTTCAGTGAGAAGAGAGGAAGAATTAATATGTCTGAGCCAGACCACCTGCTGAGAAAGTTCTCAGATCAACACAGTTCAGCATCTACATCATCCACATGGAACAGAATCACTGGAAACTGAAAAATGAAATCATCAACAAGTTAGTATTTCCCTACCATCTAATTTACAAAAATGCAAATACAGAAAGAACAATGTCTCCCTGAGGACAAGAATAGTAGAGACGTATGAGAAACAGAACACTTTTATTACACAAACTGACCCATCGGCTCAAATTCTTTGGTCCCCTTTCACAGATAGCTATTGCTTACCTCCTTCTTAATGGAAGCAAAGAATCAACACAATTCTCACTGAAGTAATTCCATAGCATAGGGTGAAAAAGCAGCAAGCCTCCCTGCCTGACCTATTCGATCTGCAAAAATTGTTTTAACTTTCAATTCTCCTGCTTCTGACTACATTTGTATTTAACATCAAACGTTAACTAACACCTAATCTTTGGCTATATTAATTATATTCATATGTGAGATATATGAATATATATATCTGCTTGACCCATTTATGAAACACTGTTCATACGAATTATCCTCAGCACTAGATAATCGGTTCTGTCACCTTCAGTTTGCTCTGCAGCTGCTTCATCTCTAAACCAATGTTCTTTGAAAGAGTTGGTGCAGCTTCACTCTTGCCAGCAGTTTGAGACAGATGTTCTCTTGAATTCAATTTTTCTTGTAGATCTTCTTTCTCCTGTTGCCACTTGGCCAGGTTGGAGGTCAACACCTGTTTTATAAACAGAAAAAACAATCACAGTTGTATCCTAAAAACATTTCTGCTTGATCATATGAGATGCTTCTTCGGTTCAGAGTTCAAGAGGAATGTAACAGTATATTAACTGTAATTATATTGCATAGCTGTTGGTTTAATCCCCTACTGCATGCAAATATCAAATGCAGCAGGAAAGAGAAGTCAACTGGTATTATAAACACGTGATTTTTTAAAAAGGCAAGCTAATTTAATTTTTGACTGCACACACTGCTATTTTTACCATGGCAGGCAAAAATTATCATACAAAAATGTAACTGTAGTTACTGTTGAAATCCACTTACCTAGAGCTTCTCTGGGATTCAGCAATTATTTCTACACAGAGCACGAAGAAAAACCAAGGTGTCTCAGACACCTATACATATTAAAAGTGGTTAAATGTTAAATATGCTTTACTGGTGACCACTGTAAGCTCACTTGAATTGCTGTGTTAGCAAATGCTAAAAAATACACACCCTTCTCTTGGCTTTTGTTTAGATATTTGTAGGGCTTGTAGAGGTTAAAACAAAGTGGACCAGCTGCACTAAATATCTTCTGGTTGGCTGGTCTTTGCTCATGTTGTGTTATTTCTTCCCTTTCACACATATGCGCCATAGCCAGAGAACCACATATTCCATAACCTTGACTCTAGGGCTGAGGTACTTAACTGGTAAAAGCCAAGCTGGAGCAGGACAGGATAACAGATGTTAGTTGTTTATTCCACTGGGTAGGTCTTACCACCCTATACTGCAGCCAAAATGCTTCTCATTTAGCAACATAAATGCTAAGTCCAATTAGCAGACAAGGCTTGTTAGGGATTTAGTTCAAATAAACAACATGCAAACAAACTCTCAGTCTTGTTGCACTTGATTGACAACTGACAAGACTTGTTCAATCTTTGTAACAATATAATTCATAGTACTCCTTACAGAGGTAATCTTTTAAATAAAATATTTGTTTTTATTTAAATAATATTTAATGTTGTTCTGTGAAAAGTGAAATAATCTTCATGCTAGTGGTTAACTTTCATGAATCTCTAGTCAGCCAAAAGCCACCAACAGCTTAGCAACCCTCTGTTCCTTAAGAGGGTAACTACAGTACTATCTGATTATTCCAAAGAAGACTAATACAGTGGTTTAGCAAAAGGAACAGTCATAGAAAATGTTATTGAAATCTCTCAGAGGACAAAAGAAAGCTTCCTTTGTTAAGAGTCCTGATAAACTGGAGAATATACTACAGCTTGAAATGACTAAATGTGGGCCTGATCACATGCTCGTACACAAAAAAAACCCCAAACAAACCACGGGTGAGAGTAAGTTAAAGATAGTATTCTGTTTCCAAGCATTTATTATTTAAGTCAGAAAAATATTTTATACTGGTTAATGTTATTAGAAAAATATTTTTATATACATATGTGTATGGTATATATAAGTACAGTGTATATACACTTCCACATTGATCATCTGAAGATCACATACATACATCCAAATAAAAAAATGACGGTCATGTTCATTCCTATTATGAATGACATGACAATGCTTGTAAATTTTGCATTAGTTTAAAAAGGTATTATGGAGACAAGAAAATTGCATTCTGTATTTAAAGTTAAATCTCAACGTATTTCAAATTTAAGTGCCTTTCTTAAAGCCAATGGGCCATTTACATATGTATTTGAGTACTAAGAACTACTGTTTTTAGTAAAGGGGTTAATTTTTCCATTCTCTTCTGCATCTCCCGTCATCATCGAACAAGAGATAAATATTGTTAGTGTATTCTCTAACTGGCTATTCCTTATCTATATATTATTCTCACAATAATACAGTCTGAGTAAAAGGGAAAACGAAGACTACTTTAATACCCAAAAACAGTAGTAGCAGAGAAAGATATAGTACAGAAGTATGTATTAGGTTAATTTGTTCAGTATAGCCAATATTTCTGCATGCAGAATTTCATGATTCAGTCTCTATAATAAATTATTCATAAAAAGAAAAGAAAAAAAAATCATAGCTAGATCAATATCACTGATTGAAATTAGAAATGACCCTATATAGCCCAAGATAGCTTGTGACTTCCAGAAGTTTCTTAGGTTACTGCTGTCACCAAAATGCATCTGGTCTAAAATGCCATGATTGCAGTGGCCACATTACCAAAAATGACAGCAAATATATTGGAAAAGAAAGGGGACAGCTGCCAAAGAGAACAGTGATACATTGGTTATAGAATTCACTTAAGAGAGGAGGTAGGAAAAAAACTATTTCAAGTATGAATGCATATGAATTTAGAAAGAGCATCGGAACTATGGGGCTGAAGTGAAAGTAGTATATGATGTACAATAAAAACACACTCCAACTTGCAAAAGCAAGACAGACATGTAATTGCAATCAGAGGTAACAAGAAGGCTGTGTTTTAACACCTCTGGAGAAAATGTAAATGGTGTCACAGGGTTGATAATTGTATTGCATTATTCTTCTACTTGCAATATATTGAAAGAGTATACAAAAATTCTCTATAAATCTATGCAGACAGTGAAAAACAGCCCCCCTGCCCCAGCAAGATATTTATGCATAAAAGATGTTCCTTGCACTTACTTAAGAAGCAAGTTCATTACCCTGCTGTCCCTCACCACTTGCTAAGTTTTAGGACAAGTCTTTTGTTCTTTTTTCTTTTTTGAGACACAGGTTTTTGGGTTTTTTTCTATGTGTGCTACCATGCACGCAAATCCTGACTGACAGAGTAAAAAACGATTTACTCCAGGGGAAGAGGTCACTAGGTTGAAAGGTAGAATCTTAAACGCCAGCTAGACCAGATGTTTGGTAAAGGCAGACTACTGCTGTTCCTCCACAACGTAGCAGCCTTCATCTGCTAGACACTTCTCCAGAGTGTTTTGGCTTAACAGATGTTTATAGATTCAATATTTTAACATCCATCTATCTTAATCTCCTTGCTCCTGGTATACCCATGACACTGTTCTGCTGTACACAAAGCACTAAGTGATGAAATCTCAGTTTCTATGTAGTCAATGCAAACCTTCCAGTAACTCAGCAAGGCTTTTTACCGTGTCCCGGTTTGAGCTAGAACTTCCTGGTT
>NW_010398087.1:105469-110281 GCF_000710305.1 Buceros rhinoceros silvestris | reverse complement strand
TTTTAATATATTTGCTACTGATCTATTAAAAATTGATTTTGAGCTCCCAGCCATGACAGATCAGCTCTAAACCTATGGTTTGCCTCAGTGTTTCTCTTCTTTTCCCGCATAATCATGTTGTCTCTTTCAGCTACTCCCATATAGCTTAAATAATATTTTGTAAGGTTGACTGAAAAAGGGGGCCTCTACTCAGTTAAAAACATTAAACATCCAGTCTTAGTAAATAAATCTGTGCATGGAAGAGCATACTGGAAGGATAGGAAAAGCCAGTTACACTTTCAAAGCTTTAAATATGCAAGAGAACTGTGGGGAGGGTAGAGCAACCAGAGCCTTTTTGATTTGTTAATCTTCTTTGACACCAGTACAGAATTTCCTTCAGTTGAAAATGTTTAGAAAATTACCAACAAGGCTAGGTAGGTCCCAAAAATATGAGAGTAGCATTGCTAGCGTAGTTCCTTAGGGTGAAGAGAGCCTTGGCTTGCATGCCCGAGCAAGCAAGACAGTTTTATAGCAAGCTCTGTCCTCCTGAGCCTGATCGCTCCTATTGCTAAGCATCCATATAATTTATGCCTATAGGACTGCAATTCCTCAGAGTAATTTTTCTCCCATCTGTTCAGCTTGAATGGAGAACATTTGTTAAAGGGTGTTTGGAGGGATGTTGGCAGTAAAATGCGTGCCCACCCTGATGTTAGGCGAGTTAACTGGTCTTTCCAGGCACAAAGCTGACATTGTTAGCTGGCACAGAGCTTGAACAAGTACAAATATGAGGGAGAACATTTTCTTCTTTTCCTATAAACTTGAGAATTCTCTCCCATTGTTCGTCTAAAAAGAGTTAAGATAACTAACTAAATACCCACTTAGAATAATTAGAAGTAGTTGAAGTCCACCTGTCAGTTGTATAAAGTTAGATTAAGTCCAGTCTTTGCAGTCTGATACTCTTTCAGATTCAAGAAGCCAGAGCCATGTAAACATTGAAAGTAATTATGTCTCCTTCTCCTCCTTTTCTTCCTTTTTTTTCCCCCCTCTTTTCTTTCTAATGTTAGTTGTTACAGAAAAGAGTCAACTCGAGTTTCACAGTCTGCCAAAAAGCCTCTGGCATTCCCTGGGGGATTGAATTTTACATTCTTCAGCAAACAATGTCTGTATCCAGAAATGCAAGAGGAAAACGCTGTATTTCCTTTTAATCTAATACCAATGTCTCAGCCTAATGGAACTCTGATTTTTTAGTTTCAAGCCTGAGGAACATCTTGTGTTGATGGTAGTATGTGCCTTTTTAAGCATCATTTGTTATCTTTTAGCAGATGCTAAAGTGTAAACAAGTTCTTTTTCTTCTCTGGGTTAAAAAAAGGCTCTTAACTTACCCCAAAGCTCCGCTGCTGTTGTGCTTATTGGGGCTGCGCGCACAGCAGTGAAAGAACGTTATTGAATGCGGCAAATGCTTGGATTATGTCAAAGCCTTTCTAACCTAAAAATCATCTATGTTTCTTTCCAGCCTTTTTCCTTGCTAGTAGGCAACTAAATGAAATCAGTTAGTCTGGAGATGGTAACGTGAGAAGCTATCTGTGAATTTTTTCAAGTACAATATTGAAGGAATTTCATATTTCAGACAGTGACTTTCCATGTAAAACTCACGTATGACCTTGAGTTTTGGAAGTGAAGGTGGGTGAACATTTTAAAGGAGGCCTGATTTCTCAAAACAGCTGGAAGTACGAAACATTGTTCCTTTCAAGGTAAGTCAGTCGAAATCTGACCTTTTGAATTGTTTATATACAGAACATACACACATTTTGCTCTCCCTGCGTTACCCCAGCTCTGTATTTCCCTGCCAGACCACAAAGACTTTCCAAAGATAAAAAGGGGGGGGGGGAAGAGTTATTTTAAACATTTTGCATTCAGGCAGGAGCAGAAATGTGTGTATGTGTTTAGAGAGGGAGTGCGAAGGCGGCTTTCAGAGCTGGAACCGTTTACCACCTCCATTGACGTATAGCCCATCTCCAGCAGAATCACTGCTGCCGCATACGATCAGGTCGCTCAGAACACTCCTCGAAGTCGACAAGGTGTATACATTTTATAATCCTCTTCAGTCTCTCACAGGAAAACTTCACAACTAAGAAAACAATCGTGATGCCAAATTACCCTTTACAGCTTTCCAGAATTTTTTTTTGTTTACTTTGTTTTGTTTTACTCTTGAGTTCTGCTTGATATATAATTGCGAAGTGAAGATACTTGCTTAAAAACCCATGACACACCCCCAAGGGAATGCACAAAACTAGATTTTAGGACCGAACTACAGCTTAGACATCTCCTTTAGTTAGCAGCACGTACCAAAGCGTGGCTCAGGAGCCTTCTGGCGCCTTAAGGCCAACAAGTGGCTTGCTCAGCCTGGCATTATTTAAAGCTGCCCTAGGACTGCACAGAGCTCTGTGCAAGCAATTTGCGCCCCATCTGGTCGGCAGAGGTTTTTTGGAACAGAGGGTACTTCTGGGCCTTTCTCTCTTCCATGAGATTTATTCCAAAAATTATTCTGCTTCACTCTGTACAGGTTTTTATTCCACACTCTCCTGTGTGAATACTTTCGGTAGGGCATCAAGTGCTGGTGTTCTCCACCGCAGCGTCGTCCTGCCTGTGCACATGTGGGGATCTGTTCTGGTATGAATGGGGGTTCACATACTTGCTTTACATTTACATTGGGGAATAAAAGGTTTAAAGAACGGTGCCTTGTGCTGGAGCTAAAGGTGGTTTGCTTATGAAGCAAACTCCCTGAAGAAGCTTTGTTTCCTGCAGGTTGCTAGAAGGTGGTAGGGGAAAACATTACAGCAGCTGCAAACCTCTTGGGGTCTCCCAGCTCTCGAGGCAGAATGGTTTTGTGTAGGTGTGTGTTTTGAGGGGTAGAGAGGAATAAAACCTACTAGCAAGGTTTACTGTAGGAGCAAGAGGAAAGAAACCACTGTGGGGCTCAGCTGAGCCTCCTGAATAGAGGTGCGATTTGTCACGGGACCTGCCTGTGCTACTGAACTAACCTTTCTTGTGGTTATCTGAGGTGTTTCCTGTGCTTAAACCTTCCTGGGTCCCTTCATGTACCTGCTGGAACCCCTGAGTTTAACTTGCTATAGTTTTACTCAGTGGAACATATTTAGTGTGCTTTAGGAGAGCAAAATAACATGCCCTGGCTCCGTACTAGCGATTTTAAATGTCAGAAATATAAGTGGACTTCTACAATTTTAGCTTGAATGGGTTGCAGTGTCTGGGACGAATTGTGCTGGGTGTTGTTTGGATGGGTGTTTGTTGTTGTTTTCTTTTCCCCTAAAGTGATGCCGCCTCTTTCCTCACATAGCAAGATGGGGATTGCTTTCCTCTCAGAGGTGTAATGCGTACGACGGTTCTGTAACTTTTCCTGGGTCACAAACTGTTATTGAGATGGATCATAATATCTAAACATTGAAATGGATCACACTAAATATCAAAACTACCAAAGTGTAGATGTTTTAAAGGCACTTAACCACTAGGTTTTGTTTTACTCACCCTATTTGCCATTTTGGAAATAGTTACGGGGAGCTGGCTTAGCAGATGCTGAGCTATTCTGCACACAGCGGAGGACTCCAGCTTGGTCCTGCGTGCCCAGGCTGAACCTTTTCCACCTGCATTTGGTTCTCCTCAGGTTTTATAACCTCAGGACAGTGCTGCAGGAACCAAGCAGGCTGAGTGATTTAATACATACTTTTCTCCCCTCGGAGCCTCTACAGATTTCATTTCACAGTAGAGGGCACTGTGCAGTTGGAGTTCTCCTCTCCAGGAGCTGTAAACTCCTGGTTTCTTGTAGGCACAGAGATTCCAGGGCCCTCCTCAAACTTACAGTTTTAGATCTGCTCGACACTCATGCCTAATTAAGGTAGTTATATTTTACTTCAGCTCTTGCTTTGGTTTCTACTGGATTTTTTCTACTCTTTGTCTCCTCCGCTGCCGTGCGTCGTTAAATAGCGTCACTTTTCCATCCCAGATATGGCTGTATTTTAGTGGTCAGCCGGTAGATTGCTATAGTGAGTGTTTAGTTATATGCTTTGTGGATCTTTCTGTATAAAAAGAGCTCCATTGAGACTAAGAGGATATTATTATTCATAATGTGGTGACTATTTCACACATGGCTGAAGCAAAATAAATCATCACTGTTTTTAACAAAACAGTGAGTAGACCTCTTGTTGACCACAGCATATTTGTGGTCAGCAAAGAAAGAGTCTTTTATAGCTATTAATACATTGCCAAGGTGCTTTAGCTGAGATTTTTGCCCTAAGGGAGGTGGGCTTCCACTGCCACATATTTGTGTTTCTCTGCCAAGCCTGTTTTGAAGGCCCTACCCTTACAGAGTGATTCGGTACAAAAATCCAGTCCTGAAAAGAGAAATTGGTAACTGAAAGAATTGATACAGCTGAGTATTGCCCAGATGCTGAATCTGATAAGAAAATGAACAACGCTCTTGATTGTTCAAGCGGTTATTTTTAATTCTGAGTGGTCGTACACAAAACAACTGGTATGGCAGCCTTTTTCTTAGGCACACCAGCGTAAGCCTGAAGGTTTGAAGAAAGCCTGAAGCAAGCATCACACCGATCCTCTACTTGTTTACGCTTCCAGTTCTGTACTGTTGAACTGGTGATCAAACGTTGTTTTGTAATTGGCCTGTTTATTACACAGCCAAGGCAATGGCATTGTTTGGGGATCATCTTCTGATGATCTTCAGCACCTGTAGGGTGGTACTTGACTCCCCTGGAATGAATTGGGGCAAAACACAGCGATTTCTCAACACTGAGAATCCTGCTG